>NW_026696626.1:0-36243 GCF_030435755.1 Ochotona princeps | reverse complement strand
CATTATCTAGGAATGAACCTGGTAGAGCATGCCACACAAACGAATGCTCCACATGCGGTTTTCACATGCCACCAACTCCACATTCACAGGCAACTTCGGCGCCACAGCCATTTTCAGATAGCCCTCAATGCAAAGGCTCTAGACGCAAATATTGGTGTGAGAGCTAATTCAATTAAGGAAACACTTCATGTTGGTGAAGGGCATATTGAAGAAGGATCAGCCGAGTGGTTCTTGTGGGAGAACAACTCCATTTGGCTCACTAACTTCACACACCATCAGGCTTCCAAGCAGCTCTCAAGGAAACTCAGTTTTCACACTCTATGCTTAGTGCCCTTTGAGTGCATTATCTAGGAATGAACCTGGTAGAGCATCCCACACAAACGAATGCTCCACATGCGGGTTTCACATGCCACCAACTCCACATTCACAGGCAACTTCGGCGCCACAGCCATTTTCAGATGGCCCTCAATGCAAAGGCTCTAGACGCAAATATTGGTGTGAGAGCTAATTCAATTAAGGAAACACTTCATGTTGGTGAAGGGCATATTGAAGAAGGATCAGCCAAGTGGTTCTTGTGGGAGAACAACTCCATTTGGCTCACTAACTTCACACACCATCAGGCTTACAAGCAACTCTCAAGGAAACTCAGTTTTCACACTCTATGCTTAGTGCCCTTTGAGTGCATTATCTAGGAATGAACCTGGTAGAGCATCCCACACAAACGAATGCTCCACATGCGGGTTTCACATGCCACCAACTCCACATTCTCAGGCAACTTCAGCGCCACAGCCGTTTTCAGATAGCCCTCAATGCAAAGGCTCTAGACGCAAATATTGGTGTGAGAGCTAATTCAATCAAGGAAACACTTCATGTTGGTGAAGGGCATATTGAAGAAGGATCAGCCGAGTGGTTCTTGTGGGAGAACAACTCCATTTGGCTCACTAACTTCACACACCATCAGGCTTCCAAGCAGCTCTCAAGGAAACTCAGTTTTCACACTCTATGCTTAGTGCCCTTTGAGTGCATTATCTAGGAATGAACCTGGTAGAGCATCCCACACAAACGAATGCTCCACATGCGGGTTTCACTTGCCACCAACTCCACATTCACAGGCAACTTCAGCACCACAGCCGTTTTCAGATAGCCCTCAATGCAAAGGCTCTAGACGCAAATATTGGTGTGAGAGCTAATTCAATCAAGGAAACACTGCATGTTGGTGAAGGGCATATTGAAGAAGGATCAGCCGAGTGGTTCTTGTGGGAGAACAACTCCATTTGGCTCACTAACTTCACACACCATCAGGCTTCCAAGCAGCTCTCAAGGAAACTCAGTTTTCACACTCTATGCTTAGTGCCCTTTGAGTGCCTAGGACTGAAATGAAGCTTGGTGAGCATCCCACACAAACGAATGCTCCACATGCGGGTTTCACATGCCACCTACTCCACATTCTCAGGCAACTTCAGCGCCATAGCTGTTTTCAGATAGCCCTCAATGCAAAGGCTCTAGACGCAAATACTGGTGTGAGAGCTAATTCAATCAAGGAAACACTGCATGTTGGTGAAGGGCATATTGAAGAAGGATCAGCCGAGTGGTTCTTGTGGGAGAACAACTCCATTTGGCTCACTAACTTCACACACCATCAGGCTTCCAAGCAGCTCTCAAGGAAACTCAGTTTTCACACTCTATGCTTAGTGCCCTTTGAGTGCATTATCTAGGAATGAACCTGGTAGAGCATCCCACACAAACGAATGCTCCACATGCGGGTTTCACATGCCACCAAATCCACATTCTCAGGCAACTTCAGCACCATAGCCGTTTTCAGATAGCCCTCAATGCAAAGGCTCTAGACGCAAATATTGTTGTGAGAGCTAATTCAATCAAGGAAACACTGCATGTTGGTGAAGGGCATATTGAAGAAGGATCAGCCGAGTGGTTCTTGTGGGAGAACAACTCCATTTGGCTCACTAACTTCACACACCATCAGGCTTCCAAGCAGCTCTCAAGGAAACTCAGTTTTCACACTCTATGCTTAGTGCCCTTTGAGTGCATTATCTAGGAATGAACCTGGTAGAGCATCCCACACAAACGAATGCTCCACATGCGGGTTTCACTTGCCACCAACTCCACATTCACAGGCAACTTCAGCGCCACAGCCGTTTTCAGATAGCCCTCAATGCAAAGGCTCTAGACGCAAATACTGGTGTGAGAGCTAATTCAATCAAGGAAACACTGCATGTTGGTGAAGGGCATATTGAAAAAGGATCAGCAAAGTGGTTCTTGTGGGAGAACAACTCCATTTGGCTCACTAACTTCACACACCATCATGCTTCCAAGCAGCTCTCAAGGAAACTCAGTTTTCACACTCTATGCTTAGTGCTCTTCGAGTGCCTAGGACTGAAATGAAGCTTGGTGAGCATCCCACACAAACGAATGCTCCACATGCGGGTTTCACATGCCACCAACTCCACATTCACAGGCAACTTCAGCGCCACAGCCGTTTTCAGATAGCCCTCAATGCAAAGGCTCTAGACGCAAATATTGGTGTGAGAGCTAATTCTATCAAGGAAACACTGCATATTGGTGAAGGGCATATTGAAGAAGGATCAGCCGAGTGGTTCTTGTGGGAGAACAACTCCATTTGGCTCACTAACTTCACACACCATCATGCTTCCAAGCAGCTCTCAAGGAAACTCAGTTTTCACACTCTATGCTTAGTGCCCTTTGAGTGCCTAGGACTGAAAGGAAGCTTGGTGAGCATCCCACACAAACGAATGCTCCACATGCGGGTTTCACATGCCACCAACTCCACATTCTCAGGCAACTTCAGCGCCATAGCTGTTTACAGATAGCCCTCAATGCAAAGGCTCTAGACGCAAATACTGGTGTGAGAGCTAATTCAATCAAGGAAACACTGCATGTTGGTGAAGGGCATATTGAAGAAGGATCAGCCGAGTGGTTCTTGTGGGAGAACAACTCCATTTGGCTCACTAACTTCACACACCATCAGGCTTCCAAGCAGCTCTCAAGGAAACTTAGTTTTCACACTCTATGCTTAGTGCCCTTTGAGTGCATTATCTAGGAATGAACCTGGTAGAGCATCCCACACAAACGAATGCTCCACATGCGGGTTTCACATGCCACCAAATCCACATTCTCAGGCAACTTCAGCACCATAGCCGTTTTCAGATAGCCCTCAATGCAAAGGCTCTAGACGCAAATATTGGTGTGAGAGCTAATTCAATCAAGGAAACACTGCATGTTGGTGAAGGGCATATTGAAGAAGGATCAGCCGAGTGGTTCTTGTGGGAGAACAACTCCATTTGGCTCACTAACTTCACACACCATCAGGCTTCCAAGCAGCTCTCAAGGAAGCTCAGTTTTCACACTCTATGCTTAGTGCCCTTTGAGTGCATTATCTAGGAATGAACCTGGTAGAGCATCCCACACAAACGAATGCTCCACATGCGGGTTTCACATGCCACCAACTCCACATTCACAGGCAACTTCAGCGCCACAGCCGTTTTCAGATAGCCCTCAATGCAAAGGCTCTAGACGCAAATATTGGTATGAGAGCTAATTCAATCAAGGAAACACTGCATGTTGGTGAAGGGCATATTGAAGAAGGATCATCCAAGTGGTTCTTGTGGGAGAACAACTCCATTTGGCTCACTAACTTCACACACCATCAGGCTTCCAAGCAGCTCTCAAGGAAACTCAGTTTTCAGACTCTATGCTTAGTGCACTTTAAGTGCATTATCTAGGAATGAACCTGGTAGAGCATGCCACACAAACGAATGCTCCACATGCGGTTTTCACATGCCACCAACTCCACATTCACAGGCAACTTCGGCGCCACAGCCATTTTCAGATAGCCCTCAATGCAAAGGCTCTAGACGCAAATATTGGTGTGAGAGCTAATTCAATTAAGGAAACACTTCATGTTGGTGAAGGGCATATTGAAGAAGGATCAGCCGAGTGGTTCTTGTGGGAGAACAACTCCATTTGGCTCACTAACTTCACACACCATCAGGCTTCCAAGCAGCTCTCAAGGAAACTCAGTTTTCACACTCTATGCTTAGTGCCCTTTGAGTGCATTATCTAGGAATGAACCTGGTAGAGCATCCCACACAAACGAATGCTCCACATGCGGGTTTCACATGCCACCAACTCCACATTCACAGGCAACTTCGGCGCCACAGCCATTTTCAGATAGCCCTCAATGCAAAGGCTCTAGACGCAAATATTGGTGTGAGAGCTAATTCAATTAAGGAAACACTTCATGTTGGTGAAGGGCATATTGAAGAAGGATCAGCCGAGTGGTTCTTGTGGGAGAACAACTCCATTTGGCTCACTAACTTCACACACCATCAGGCTTCCAAGCAGCTCTCAAGGAAACTCAGTTTTCACACTCTATGCTTAGTGCCCTTTGAGTGCATTATCTAGGAATGAACCTGGTAGAGCATCCCGCACAAACGAATGCTCCACATGCGGGTTTCACATGCCACCAAATCCACATTCTCAGGCAACTTCAGCACCATAGCCGTTTTCAGATAGCCCTCAATGCAAAGGCTCTAGACGCAAATATTGGTGTGAGAGCTAATTCAATCAAGGAAACACTGCATGTTGCTGAAGGGCATATTGAAGAAGGATCAGCCGAGTGGTTCTTGTGGGAGAACAACTCCATTTGGCTCACTAACTTCACACACCATCAGGCTTCCAAGCAGCTCTCAAGGAAGCTCAGTTTTCACACTCTATGCTTAGTGCCCTTTGAGTGCATTATCTAGGAATGAACCTGGTAGAGCATCCCACACAAACGAATGCTCCACATGCGGGTTTCACATGCCACCAACTCCACATTCACAGGCAACTTCAGAGCCACAGCCGTTTTCAGATAGCCCTCAATGTAAAGGCTCTAGACGCAAATATTGGTATGAGAGCTAATTCAATCAAGGAAACACTGCATGTTGGTGAAGGGCATATTGAAGAAGGATCATCCAAGTGGTTCTTGTGGGAGAACAACTCCATTTGGCTCACTAACTTCACACACCATCATGCTTCCAAGCAGCTCTCAAGGAAACTCAGTTTTCACACTCTATGCTTAGTGCCCTTTAAGTGCATTATCTAGGAATGAACCTGGTAGAGCATCCCACACAAACGAATGCTCCACATGCGGTTTTCACATGCCACCAACTCCACATTCACAGGCAACTTCAGCGCCACAGCCATTTCAGATAGCCCTCAATGCAAAGGCTCTAGACGCAAATATTGGTGTGAGAGCTAATTCAATTAAGGAAACACTTCATGTTGGTGAAGGGCATATTGAAGAAGGATCAGCCGAGTGGTTCTTGTGGGAGAACAACTCCATTTGGCTCACTAACTTCACACACCATCAGGCTTCCAAGCAGCTCTCAAGGAAACTCAGTTTTCACACTCTATGCTTAGTGCCCTTTGAGTGCATTATCTAGGAATGAACCTGGTAGAGCATGCCACACAAACGAATGCTCCACATGCGGGTTTCACATGCCACCAACTCCACATTCACAGGCAACTTCAGCGCCACAGCCATTTTCAGATAGCCCTCAATGCAAAGGCTCTAGACACAAATATTGGTGTGAGAGCTAATTCAATCAAGGAAACACTGCATGTTGGTGAAGGGCATATTGAAGAAGGATCAGCCGAGTGGTTCTTGTGGGAGAACAACTCCATTTGGCTCACTAACTTCACACACCATCAGGCTTCCAAGCAGCTCTCAAGGAAACTCAGTTTTCACACTCTATGCTTAGTGCCCTTTGATTGCATTATCTAGGAATGAACCTGGTAGAGCATCCCACACAAACGAATGCTCCACATGCGGGTTTCACATGCCACCAACTCCCCATTCTCAGGCAACTTCAGCGCCACAGCCGTTTTCAGATAGCCCTCAATGCAAAGTCTCTAGACGCAAATATTGGTGTGAGAGCTAATTCAATCAAGGAAACACTGCATGTTGGTGAAGGGCATATTGAAGAAGGATCAGCCGAGTGGTTCTTGTGGGAGAACAACTCCATTTGGCTCACTAACTTCACACACCATCAGGCTTCCAAGCAGCTCTCAAGGAAACTCAGTTTTCACACTCTATGCTTAGTGCCCTTTGAGTGCCTAGGACTGAAATGAAGCTTGGTGAGCATCCCACACAAACGAATGCTCCACATGCGGGTTTCACATGCCACCAACTCCACATTCTCAGGCAACTTCAGCGCCATAGCTGTTTTCAGATAGCCCTCAATGCAAAGGCTCTAGACGCAAATACTGGTGTGAGAGCTAATTCAATCAAGGAAACACTGCATGTTGGTGAAGGGCATATTGAAGAAGGATCAGCCGAGTGGTTCTTGTGGGAGAACAACTCCATTTGGCTCACTAACTTCACACACCATCAGGCTTCCAAGCAGCTCTCAAGGAAACTCAGTTTTCACACTCTATGCTTAGTGCCCTTTGAGTGCATTATCTAGGAATGAACCTGGTAGAGCATCCCACACAAACGAATGCTCCACATGCGGGTTTCACATGCCACCAAATCCACATTCTCAGGCAACTTCAGCACCATAGCCGTTTTCAGATAGCCCTCAATGCAAAGGCTCTAGACGCAAATATTGGTGTGAGAGCCAATTCAATCAAGGAAACACTGCATGTTGGTGAAGGGCATATTGAAGAAGGATCAGCCGAGTGGTTCTTGTGGGAGAACAACTCCATTTGGCTCACTAACTTCACACACCATCAGGCTTCAAAGCAGCTCTCAAGGAAACTCAGTTTTCACACTCTATGCTTAGTGCCCTTTGAGTGCATTATCTAGGAATGAACCTGGTAGAGCATCCCACACAAACGAATGCTCCACATGCGGGTTTCACATGCCACCAACTCCACATTCACAGGCAACTTCAGCGCCACAGGCGTTTTCAGATAGCCCTCAATGCAAAGGCTCTAGACGCAAATATTGGTATGAGAGCTAATTCAATCAAGGAAACACTGCATGTTGGTGAAGGGCATATTGAAGAAGGATCAGCCAAGTGGTTCTTGTGGGAGAACAACTCCATTTGGCTCACTAACTTCACACACCATCAGGCTTCCAAGCAGCTCTCAAGGAAACTCAGTTTTCACACTCTATGCTTAGTGCCCTTTAAGTGCATTATCTAGGAATGAACCTGGTAGAGCATGAAACACAAACGAATGCTCCACATGCGGTTTTCACATGCCACCAACTCCACATTCACAGGCAACTTCGGCGCCACAGCCATTTTCAGATAGCCCTCAATGCAAAGGCTCTAGACGCAAATATTGGTGTGAGAGCTAATTCAATTAAGGAAACACTTCATGTTGGTGAAGGGCATATTGAAGAAGGATCAGCCGAGTGGTTCTTGTGGGAGAACAACTCCATTTGGCTCACTAACTTCACACACCATCAGGCTTCCAAGCAGCTCTCAAGGAAACTCAGTTTTCACACTCTATGCTTAGTGCCCTTTGAGTGCATTATCTAGGAATGAACCTGGTAGAGCATCCCACACAAACGAATGCTCCACATGCGGGGTTCACATGCCACCAACTCCACATTCACAGGCAACTTCAGCGCCACAGCCGTTTTCAGATAGCCCTCAATGCAAAGGTTCTAGACACAAATATTGGTGCCAGGGCTAATTCAATCAAGGAAACACTGCATGTTGGTGAAGGGCATATTGAAGAAGGATCAGCCGAGTGGTTCTTGTGGGAGAACAACTCCATTTGGCTCACTAACTTCACACACCATCAGGCTTCCAAGCAGCTCTCAAGGAAACTCAGTTTTCACACTCTATGCTTAGTGCCCTTTGATTGCATTATCTAGGAATGAACCTGGTAGAGCATCCCACACAAACGAATGCTCCACATGCGGGTTTCACATGCCACCAACTCCACATTCTCAGGCAACTTCAGCGCCACAGCCGTTTTCAGATAGCCCTCAATGCAAAGGCTCTAGACGCAAATATTGGTGTGAGAGCTAATTCAATCAAGGAAACACTGCATGTTGGTGAAGGGCATATTGAAGAAGGATCAGCCAAGTGGTTCTTGTGGGAGAACAACTCCATTTGGCTCACTAACTTCACACACCATCAGGCTTCCAAGCAGCTCTCAAGGAAACTCAGTTTTCACACTCTATGCTTAGTGCCCTTTGAGTGCCTAGGACTGAAATGAAGCTTGGTGAGCATCCCACACAAACGAATGCTCCACATGCGGGTTTCACATGCCACCAACTCCACATTCTCAGGCAACTTCAGCGCCATAGCTGTTTTCAGATAGCCCTCAATGCAAAGGCTCTAGACGCAAATACTGGTGTGAGAGCTAATTCAATCAAGGAAACACTGCATGTTGGTGAAGGGCATATTGAAGAAGGATCAGCCGAGTGGTTCTTGTGGGAGAACAACTCCATTTGGCTCACTAACTTCACACACCATCAGGCTTCCAAGCAGCTCTCAAGGAAACTCAGTTTTCACACTCTATGCTTAGTGCCCTTTGAGTGCATTATCTAGGAATGAACCTGGTAGAGCATCCCACACAAACGAATGCTCCACATGCGGGTTTCACATGCCACCAAATCCACATTCTCAGGCAACTTCAGCACCATAGCCGTTTTCAGATAGCCCTCAATGCAAAGGCTCTAGACGCAAATATTGGTGTGAGAGCTAATTCAATCAAGGAAACACTGCATGTTGGTGAAGGGCATATTGAAGAAGGATCAGCCGAGTGGTTCTTGTGGGAGAACAACTCCATTTGGCTCACTAACTTCACACCTTCAGGCTTCAAAGCAGCTCTCAAGGAAGCTCAGTTTTCACACTCTATGCTTAGTGCCCTTTGAGTGCATTATCTAGGAATGAACCTGGTAGAGCATCCCACACAAACGAATGCTCCACATGCGGGTTTCACATGCCACCAACTCCACATTCACAGGCAACTTCAGCGCCACAGCCGTTTTCAGATAGCCCTCAATGCAAAGGCTCTAGACGCAAATATTGGTATGAGAGCTAATTCAATCAAGGAAACACTGCATGTTGGTGAAGGGCATATTGAAGAAGGATCAGCCAAGTGGTTCTTGTGGGAGAACAACTCCATTTGGCTCACTAACTTCACACACCATCAGGCTTCCAAGCAGCTCTCAAGGAAACTCAGTTTTCACACTCTATGCTTAGTGCCCTTTAAGTGCATTATCTAGGAATGAACCTGGTAGAGCATGCCACACAAACGAATGCTCCACATGCGGTTTTCACATGCCACCAACTCCACATTCACAGGCAACTTCAGCGCCACAGCCATTTTCAGATAGTCCTCAATGCAAAGGCTCTAGACGCAAATATTGGTGTGAGAGCTAATTCAATTAAGGAAACACTTCATGTTGGTGAAGGGCATATTGAAGAAGGATCAGCCGAGTGGTTCTTGTGGGAGAACAACTCCATTTGGCTCACTAACTTCACACACCATCAGGCTTCCAAGCAGCTCTCAAGGAAACTCAGTTTTCACACTCTATGCTTAGTGCCCTTTGAGTGCATTATCTAGGAATGAACCTGGTAGAGCATCCCACACAAACGAATGCTCCACATGCGGGGTTCACATGCCACCAACTCCACATTCACAGGCAACTTCAGCGCCACAGCCGTTTTCAGATAGCCCTCAATGCAAAGGTTCTAGACACAAATATTGGTGTCAGGGCTAATTCAATCAAGGAAACACTGCATGTTGGTGAAGGGCATATTGAAGAAGGATCAGCCGAGTGGTTCTTGTGGGAGAACAACTCCATTTGGCTCACTAACTTCACACACCATCAGGCTTCCAAGCAGCTCTCAAGGAAACTCAGTTTTCACACTCTATGCTTAGTGCCCTTTGAGTGCATTATCTAGGAATGAACCTGGTAGAGCATCCCACACAAACGAATGCTCCACATGCGGGTTTCACATGCCACCAACTCCACATTCACAGGCAACTTCAGCGCCATAGCTGTTTTCAGATAGCCCTCAATGCAAAGGCTCTAGACGCAAATATTGGTATGAGAGCTAATTCAATCAAGGAAACACTGCATGTTGGTGAAGGGCATATTGAAGAAGGATCAGCCAAGTGGTTCTTGTGGGAGAACAACTCCATTTGGCTCACTAACTTCACACACCATCAGGCTTCCAAGCAGCTCTCAAGGAAACTCAGTTTTCACACTCTATGCTTAGTGCCCTTTAAGTGCATTATCTAGGAATGAACCTGGTAGAGCATGCCACACAAACGAATGCTCCACATGCGGTTTTCACATGCCACCAACTCCACATTCACAGGCAACTTCGGCGCCACAGCCATTTTCAGATAGCCCTCAATGCAAAGGCTCTAGACGCAAATATTGGTGTGAGAGCTAATTCAATTAAGGAAACACTTCATGTTGGTGAAGGGCATATTGAAGAAGGATCAGCCGAGTGGTTCTTGTGGGAGAACAACTCCATTTGGCTCACTAACTTCACACACCATCAGGCTTCCAAGCAGCTCTCAAGGAAACTCAGTTTTCACACTCTATGCTTAGTGCCCTTTGAGTGCATTATCTAGGAATGAACCTGGTAGAGCATCCCACACAAACGAATGCTCCACATGCGGGGTTCACATGCCACCAACTCCACATTCACAGGCAACTTCAGCGCCACAGCCGTTTTCAGATAGCCCTCAATGCAAAGGTTCTAGACACAAATGTTGGTGCCAGGGCTAATTCAATCAAGGAAACACTGCATGTTGGTGAAGGGCATATTGAAGAAGGATCAGCCGAGTGGTTCTTGTGGGAGAACAACTCCATTTGGCTCACTAACTTCACACACCATCAGGCTTCCAAGCAGCTCTCAAGGAAACTCAGTTTTCACACTCTATGCTTAGTGCCCTTTGATTGCATTATCTAGGAATGAACCTGGTAGAGCATCCCACACAAACGAATGCTCCACATGCGGTTTTCACATGCCACCAACTCCACATTCTCAGGCAACTTCAGCGCCACAGCCGTTTTCAGATAGCCCTCAATGCAAAGGCTCTAGACGCAAATATTGGTGTGAGAGCTAATTCAATCAAGGAAACACTGCATGTTGGTGAAGGGCATATTGAAGAAGGATCAGCCAAGTGGTTCTTGTGGGAGAACAACTCCATTTGGCTCACTAACTTCACACACCATCAGGCTTCCAAGCAGCTCTCAAGGAAACTCAGTTTTCACACTCTATGCTTAGTGCCCTTTGAGTGCCTAGGACTGAAATGAAGCTTGGTGAGCATCCCACACAAACGAATGCTCCACATGCGGGTTTCACATGCCACCAACTCCACATTCTCAGGCAACTTCAGCGCCATAGCTGTTTTCAGATAGCCCTCAATGCAAAGGCTCTAGACGCAAATACTGGTGTGAGAGCTAATTCAATCAAGGAAACACTGCATGTTGGTGAAGGGCATATTGAAGAAGGATCAGCCGAGTGGTTCTTGTGGGAGAACAACTCCATTTGGCTCACTAACTTCACACACCATCAGGCTTCCAAGCAGCTCTCAAGGAAACTCAGTTTTCACACTCTATGCTTAGTGCCCTTTGAGTGCATTATCTAGGAATGAACCTGGTAGAGCATCCCACACAAACGAATGCTCCACATGCGGGTTTCACATGCCACCAAATCCACATTCTCAGGCAACTTCAGAACCATAGCCGTTTTCAGATAGCCCTCAATGCAAAGGCTCTAGACGCAAATATTGGTGTGAGAGCTAATTCAATCAAGGAAACACTGCATGTTGGTGAAGGGCATATTGAAGAAGGATCAGCCGAGTGGTTCTTGTGGGAGAACAACTCCATTTGGCTCACTAACTTCACACCTTCAGGCTTCAAAGCAGCTCTCAAGGAAGCTCAGTTTTCACACTCTATGCTTAGTGCCCTTTGAGTGCATTATCTAGGAATGAACCTGGTAGAGCATCCCACACAAACGAATGCTCCACATGCGGGTTTCACATGCCACCAACTCCACATTCACAGGCAACTTCAGCGCCACAGCCGTTTTCAGATAGCCCTCAATGCAAAGGTTCTAGACACAAATATTGGTGCCAGGGCTAATTCAATCAAGGAAACACTGCATGTTGGTGAAGGGCATATTGAAGAAGGATCAGCCGAGTGGTTCTTGTGGGAGAACAACTCCATTTGGCTCACTAACTTCACACACCATCAGGCTTCCAAGCAGCTCTCAAGGAAACTCAGTTTTCACACTCTATGCTTAGTGCCCTTTGATTGCATTATCTAGGAATGAACCTGGTAGAGCATCCCACACAAACGAATGCTCCACATGCGGGTTTCACATGCCACCAACTCCACATTCTCAGGCAACTTCAGCGCCACAGCCGTTTTCAGATAGCCCTCAATGCAAAGGCTCTAGACGCAAATATTGGTGTGAGAGCTAATTCAATCAAGGAAACACTGCATGTTGGTGAAGGGCATATTGAAGAAGGATCAGCCAAGTGGTTCTTGTGGGAGAACAACTCCATTTGGCTCACTAACTTCACACACCATCAGGCTTCCAAGCAGCTCTCAAGGAAACTCAGTTTTCACACTCTATGCTTAGTGCCCTTTGAGTGCCTAGGACTGAAATGAAGCTTGGTGAGCATCCCACACAAACGAATGCTCCACATGCGGGTTTCACATGCCACCAACTCCACATTCTCAGGCAACTTCAGCGCCATAGCTGTTTTCAGATAGCCCTCAATGCAAAGGCTCTAGACGCAAATACTGGTGTGAGAGCTAATTCAATCAAGGAAACACTGCATGTTGGTGAAGGGCATATTGAAGAAGGATCAGCCGAGTGGTTCTTGTGGGAGAACAACTCCATTTGGCTCACTAACTTCACACACCATCAGGCTTCCAAGCAGCTCTCAAGGAAACTCAGTTTTCACACTCTATGCTTAGTGCCTTTTGAGTGCATTATCTAGGAATGAACCTGGTAGAGCATCCCACACAAACGAATGCTCCACATGCGGGTTTCACATGCCACCAAATCCACATTCTCAGGCAACTTCAGAACCATAGCCGTTTTCAGATAGCCCTCAATGCAAAGGCTCTAGACGCAAATATTGGTGTGAGAGCTAATTCAATCAAGGAAACACTGCATGTTGGTGAAGGGCATATTGAAGAAGGATCAGCCGAGTGGTTCTTGTGGGAGAACAACTCCATTTGGCTCACTAACTTCACACCTTCAGGCTTCAAAGCAGCTCTCAAGGAAGCTCAGTTTTCACACTCTATGCTTAGTGCCCTTTGAGTGCATTATCTAGGAATGAACCTGGTAGAGCATCCCACACAAACGAATGCTCCACATGCGGGTTTCACATGCCACCAACTCCACATTCACAGGCAACTTCAGCGCCACTGCCGTTTTCAGATAGCCCTCAATGCAAAGGCTCTAGACGCAAATATTGGTGTGAGAGCTAATTCAATCAAGGAAACACTGCATGTTGGTGAAGGGCATATTGAAGAAGGATCAGCCGAGTGGTTCTTGTGGGAGAACAACTCCATTAGGCTCACTAACTTCACACGCCATCAGGCTTCCAAGCAGCTCTCAAGGAAACTCAGTTTTCACACTCTATGCTTAGTGCCCTTTGAGTGCATTATCTAGGAATGAACCTGGTAGAGCATCCCACACAAACGAATGCTCCACATGCGGGTTTCACATGCCACCAACTCCACATTCTCAGGCAACTTCAGCGCCACAGCCGTTTTCAGATAGCCCTCAATGCAAAGGCTCTAGACGCAAATATTGGTGTGAGAGCTAATTCAATCAAGGAAACACTGCATGTTGGTGAAGGGCATATTGAAGAAGGATCAGCCAAGTGCTTCTTGTGGGAGAACAACTCCATTTGGCTCACTAACGTCACACACCATCAGGCATCCAAGCAGCTCTCAAGGAAACTCAGTTTTCACACTCTATGCTTAGTGCCCTTTGAGTGCATTATCTAGGAATGATCCTGGTTAAACATGCCACACAAGCGAATGCTCCACATGCGGGTTTCACATGCCACCAACTCCACATTCACAGGCAACTTCGGCGCCACAGCCGTTTTCAGATAGCCCTCAATGCAAAGGCTCTAGACGCAAATACTGGTGTGAGAGCTAATTCAATCAAGGAAACACTGCATGTTGGTGAAGGGCATATTGAAAAAGGATCAGCCAAGTGGTTCTTGTGGGTGAACAACTCCATTTGGCTCACTAACTTCACACACCATCAGGCATCCAAGCAGCTCTCAAGGAAACTCAGTTTTCACACTCTATGCTTAGTGCCCTTTGAGTGCATTATCTAGGAATGATCCTGGTTAAACATGCCACACAAGCGAATGCTCCACATGCGGGTTTCACATGTCACCAACTCCACATTGACAGGCAACTTCAGCGCCACAGCCGTTTTCAGATCGCCCTCAATGCAAAGGCTCTAGACGCAAATATTGGTGTGAGAGCTAATTCAATCAAGGAAACACTGCATGTTGGTGAAGGGCATATTGAAGAAGGATCAGCCGAGTGGTTCTTGTGGGAGAACAACTCCATTTGGCTCACTAACTTCACACACCATCAGGCTTCCAATCAGCTCTCAAGGAAACTCAGTTTTCACACTCTATGCTTAGTGCCCTTTGAGTGCATTATCTAGGAATGAACCTGGTAGAGCATCCCACACAAACGAATGCTCCACATGCGGGTTTCACATGCCACCAACTCCAAATTCTCAGGCAACTTCAGCGCCACAGCCGTTTTCAGATAGCCCTCAATGCAAAGGCTCTAGACGCAAATATTGGTGTGAGAGCTAATTCAATCAAGGAAACACTGCATGTTGGTGAAGGGCATATTGAAGAAGGATCAGCCGAGTGGTTCTTGTGGGAGAACAACTCCATTTGGCTCACTAACTTCACACACCATCATGCTTCCAAGCAGCTCTCAAGGAAACTCAGTTTTCACACTCTATGCTTAGTGCCCTTTGAGTGCATTATCTAGGAATGAACCTGGTAGAGCATCCCACACAAACGAATGCTCCACATGCGGGTTTCACATGCCACCAACTCCACATTCACAGGCAACTTCAGCGCCACAGCCGTTTTCAGATAGCCCTCAATGTAAAGGCTCTAGACGCAAAGATTCGTATGAGAGCTAATTCAATCAAGGAAACACTGCATGTTGGTGAAGGGCATATTGAAGAAGGATCAGCCGAGTGGTTCTTGTGGGAGAACAACTCCATTTGGCTCACTAACTTCACACACCATCAGGCTTCCAAGCAGCTCTCAAGGAAACTCAGTTTTCACACTCTATGCTTAGTGCCCTTTGAGTGCCTA
The DNA here is from genome assembly GCF_030435755.1 of Ochotona princeps. Classification (NCBI taxonomy): domain Eukaryota; kingdom Metazoa; phylum Chordata; class Mammalia; order Lagomorpha; family Ochotonidae; genus Ochotona; species Ochotona princeps. The sequence continues at coordinate 20,901 of NW_026696626.1, read as the reverse complement.
GGACTGAAATGAAGCTTGGTGAGCATCCCACACAAACGAATGCTCCACATGCCGGTTTCACATGCCACCAACTCCACATTCACAGGCAACTTCAGCGCCACAGCCGTTTTCAGATAGCCCTCAATGCAAAGGCTCTAGACGCAAATATTGGTGTGAGAGCTAATTCAATCAAGGAAACACTGCATGTTGGTGAAGGGCATATTGAAGAAGGATCAGCCGAGTGGTTCTTGTGGGAGAACAACTCCATTTGGCTCACTAACTTCACACACCATCAGGCTTCCAAGCAGCTCTCAAGGAAACTCAGTTTTCACACTCTATGCTTAGTGCCCTTTGAGTGCATTATCTAGGAATGAACCTGGTAGAGCATCCCACACAAACGAATGCTCCACATGCGGGTTTCACATGCCACCAACTCCACATTCTCAGGAAACTTCAGCACCATAGCCGTTTTCAGATAGCCCTCAATGCAAAGGCTCTAGACGCAAATATTGTTGTGAGAGCTAATTCAATCAAGGAAACACTGCATGTTGGTGAAGGGCATATTGAAGAAGGATCAGCCGAGTGGTTCTTGTGGGAGAACAACTCCATTTGGCTCACTAACTTCACACACCATCAGGCTTCCAAGCAGCTCTCAAGGAAGCTCAGTTTTCACACTCTATGCTTAGTGCCCTTTGAGTGCATTATCTAGGAATGAACCTGTTAGAGCATCCCACACAAACGAATGCTCCACATGCGGGTTTCACATGCCACCAACTCCACATTCTCAGGCAACTTCGGCGCCACAGCCGTTTTCAGATAGCCCTCAATGCAAAGGCTCTAGACGCAAATATTGGTGTCAGAGCTAATTCAATCAAGTAAACACTGCATGTTGGTGAAGGGCATATTGAAGAAGGATCAGCCGAGTGGTTCTTGTGGGAGAACAACTACATTTGGCTCACTAACTTCACACACCATCAGGCTTCCAAGCAGCTCTCAAGGAAACTCAGTTTTCACACTCTATGCTTAGTGCCCTTTGATTGCATTATCTAGGAATGAACCTGGTAGAGCATCCCACACAAACGAATGCTCCACATGCGGGTTTCACATGCCACCAACTCCACATTCTCAGGCAACTTCAGCGCCACAGCCGTTTTCAGATAGCCCTCAATGCAAAGGCTCTAGACGCAAATATTGGTGTGAGAGCTAATTCAATCAAGGAAACACTGCATGTTGGTGAAGGGCATATTGAAGAAGGATCAGCCAAGTGGTTCTTGTGGGAGAACAACTCCATTTGGCTCACTAACTTCACACACCATCAGGCTTCCAAGCAGCTCTCAAGGAAACTCAGTTTTCACACTCTATGCTTAGTGCCCTTTGAGTGCCTAGGACTGAAATGAAGCTTGGTGAGCATCCCACACAAACGAATGCTCCACATGCGGGTTTCACATGCCACCAACTCCACATTCTCAGGCAACTTCAGCGCCATAGCTGTTTTCAGATAGCCCTCAATGCAAAGGCTCTAGACGCAAATACTGGTGTGAGAGCTAATTCAATCAAGGAAACACTGCATGTTGGTGAAGGGCATATTGAAGAAGGATCAGCCGAGTGGTTCTTGTGGGAGAACAACTCCATTTGGCTCACTAACTTCACACACCATCAGGCTTCCAAGCAGCTCTCAAGGAAACTCAGTTTTCACACTCTATGCTTAGTGCCCTTTGAGTGCCTAGGACTGAAATGAACCTGGTAGAGCATCCCACACAAACGAATGCTCCACATGCGGGTTTCACATGCCACCAAATCCACATTCTCAGGCAACTTCAGAACCATAGCCGTTTTCAGATAGCCCTCAATGCAAAGGCTCTAGACGCAAATATTGGTGTGAGAGCTAATTCAATCAAGGAAACACTGCATGTTGGTGAAGGGCATATTGAAGAAGGATCAGCCGAGTGGTTCTTGTGGGAGAACAACTCCATTTGGCTCACTAACTTCACACCTTCAGGCTTCAAAGCAGCTCTCAAGGAAGCTCAGTTTTCACACTCTATGCTTAGTGCCCTTTGAGTGCATTATCTAGGAATGAACCTGGTAGAGCATCCCACACAAACGAATGCTCCACATGCGGGTTTCACATGCCACCAACTCCACATTCACAGGCAACTTCAGCGCCACAGCCGTTTTCAGATAGCCCTCAATGCAAAGGTTCTAGACACAAATATTGGTGCCAGGGCTAATTCAATCAAGGAAACACTGCATGTTGGTGAAGGGCATATTGAAGAAGGATCAGCCGAGTGGTTCTTGTGGGAGAACAACTCCATTTGGCTCACTAACTTCACACACCATCAGGCTTCCAAGCAGCTCTCAAGGAAACTCAGTTTTCACACTCTATGCTTAGTGCCCTTTGATTGCATTATCTAGGAATGAACCTGGTAGAGCATCCCACACAAACGAATGCTCCACATGCGGGTTTCACATGCCACCAACTCCACATTCTCAGGCAACTTCAGCGCCACAGCCGTTTTAAGATAGCCCTCAATGCAAAGGCTCTAGACGCAAATATTGGTGTGAGAGCTAATTCAATTAAGGAAACACTGCATGTTGGTGAAGGGCATATTGAAGAAGGATCAGCCAAGTGGTTCTTGTGGGAGAACAACTCCATTTGGCTCACTAACTTCACACACCATCAGGCTTCCAAGCAGCTCTCAAGGAAACTCAGTTTTCACACTCTATGCTTAGTGCCCTTTGAGTGCCTAGGACTGAAATGAAGCTTGGTGAGCATCCCACACAAACGAATGCTCCACATGCGGGTTTCACATGCCACCAACTCCACATTCTCAGGCAACTTCAGCGCCATAGCTGTTTTCAGATAGCCCTCAATGCAAAGGCTCTAGACGCAAATACTGGTGTGAGAGCTAATTCAATCAAGGAAACACTGCATGTTGGTGAAGGGCATATTGAAGAAGGATCAGCCGAGTGGTTCTTGTGGGAGAACAACTCCATTTGGCTCACTAACTTCACACACCATCAGGCTTCCAAGCAGCTCTCAAGGAAACTCAGTTTTCACACTCTATGCTTAGTGCCTTTTGAGTGCATTATCTAGGAATGAACCTGGTAGAGCATCCCACACAAACGAATGCTCCACATGCGGGTTTCACATGCCACCAAATCCACATTCTCAGGCAACTTCAGAACCATAGCCGTTTTCAGATAGCCCTCAATGCAAAGGCTCTAGACGCAAATATTGGTGTGAGAGCTAATTCAATCAAGGAAACACTGCATGTTGGTGAAGGGCATATTGAAGAAGGATCAGCCGAGTGGTTCTTGTGGGAGAACAACTCCATTTGGCTCACTAACTTCACACCTTCAGGCTTCAAAGCAGCTCTCAAGGAAGCTCAGTTTTCACACTCTATGCTTAGTGCCCTTTGAGTGCATTATCTAGGAATGAACCTGGTAGAGCATCCCACACAAACGAATGCTCCACATGCGGGTTTCACATGCCACCAACTCCACATTCACAGGCAACTTCAGCGCCACTGCCGTTTTCAGATAGCCCTCAATGCAAAGGCTCTAGACGCAAATATTGGTGTGAGAGCTAATTCAATCAAGGAAACACTGCATGTTGGTGAAGGGCATATTGAAGAAGGATCAGCCGAGTGGTTCTTGTGGGAGAACAACTCCATTAGGCTCACTAACTTCACACGCCATCAGGCTTCCAAGCAGCTCTCAAGGAAACTCAGTTTTCACACTCTATGCTTAGTGCCCTTTGAGTGCATTATCTAGGAATGAACCTGGTAGAGCATCCCACACAAACGAATGCTCCACATGCGGGTTTCACATGCCACCAATTCCACATTCTCAGGCAACTTCAGCGCCACAGCCGTTTTCAGATAGCCCTCAATGCAAAGGCTCTAGACGCAAATATTGGTGTGAGAGCTAATTCAATCAAGGAAACACTGCATGTTGGTGAAGGGCATATTGAAGAAGGATCAGCCAAGTGCTTCTTGTGGGAGAACAACTCCATTTGGCTCACTAACGTCACACACCATCAGGCATCCAAGCAGCTCTCAAGGAAACTCAGTTTTCACACTCTATGCTTAGTGCCCTTTGAGTGCATTATCTAGGAATGATCCTGGTTAAACATGCCACACAAGCGAATGCTCCACATGCGGGTTTCACATGCCACCAACTCCACATTCACAGGCAACTTCGGCGCCACAGCCGTTTTCAGATAGCCCTCAATGCAAAGGCTCTAGACGCAAATACTGGTGTGAGAGCTAATTCAATCAAGGAAACACTGCATGTTGGTGAAGGGCATATTGAAAAAGGATCAGCCAAGTGGTTCTTGTGGTGAACAACTCCATTTGGCTCACTAACTTCACACACCATCAGGCATCCAAGCAGCTCTCAAGGAAACTCAGTTTTCACACTCTATGCTTAGTGCCCTTTGAGTGCATTATCTAGGAATGATCCTGGTTAAACATGCCACACAAGCGAATGCTCCACATGCGGGTTTCACATGTCACCAACTCCACATTGACAGGCAACTTCAGCGCCACAGCCGTTTTCAGATCGCCCTCAATGCAAAGGCTCTAGACGCAAATATTGGTGTGAGAGCTAATTCAATCAAGGAAACACTGCATGTTGGTGAAGGGCATATTGAAGAAGGATCAGCCGAGTGGTTCTTGTGGGAGAACAACTCCATTTGGCTCACTAACTTCACACACCATCAGGCTTCCAATCAGCTCTCAAGGAAACTCAGTTTTCACACTCTATGCTTAGTGCCCTTTGAGTGCATTATCTAGGAATGAACCTGGTAGAGCATCCCACACAAACGAATGCTCCACATGCGGGTTTCACATGCCACCAACTCCAAATTCTCAGGCAACTTCAGCGCCAACAGCCGTTTTCAGATAGCCCTCAATGCAAAGGCTCTAGACGCAAATATTGGTGTGAGAGCTAATTCAATCAAGGAAACACTGCATGTTTGTGAAGGCATATTGAAGAAGGATCAGCCGAGTGGTTCTTGTGGGAGAACAACTCCATTTGGCTCACTAACTTCACACACCATCATGCTTCCAAGCAGCTCTCAAGGAAACTCAGTTTTCACACTCTATGCTTAGTGCCCTTTGAGTGCATTATCTAGGAATGAACCTGGTAGAGCATCCCACACAAACGAATGCTCCACATGCGGGTTTCACATGCCACCAACTCCACATTCACAGGCAACTTCAGCGCCACAGCCGTTTTCAGATAGCCCTCAATGTAAAGGCTCTAGACGCAAAGATTCGTATGAGAGCTAATTCAATCAAGGAAACACTGCATGTTGGTGAAGGGCATATTGAAGAAGGATCAGCCGAGTGGTTCTTGTGGGAGAACAACTCCATTTGGCTCACTAACTTCACACACCATCAGGCTTCCAAGCAGCTCTCAAGGAAACTCAGTTTTCACACTCTATGCTTAGTGCCCTTTGAGTGCCTAGGACTGAAATGAAGCTTGGTGAGCATCCCACACAAACGAATGCTCCACATGCCGGTTTCACATGCCACCAACTCCACATTCACAGGCAACTTCAGCGCCACAGCCGTTTTCAGATAGCCCTCAATGCAAAGGCTCTAGACGCAAATATTGGTGTGAGAGCTAATTCAATCAAGGAAACACTGCATGTTGGTGAAGGGCATATTGAAGAAGGATCAGCCGAGTGGTTCTTGTGGGAGAACAACTCCATTTGGCTCACTAACTTCACACACCATCAGGCTTCCAAGCAGCTCTCAAGGAAACTCAGTTTTCACACTCTATGCTTAGTGCCCTTTGAGTGCATTATCTAGGAATGAACCTGTTAGAGCATCCCACACAAACGAATGCTCCACATGCGGGTTTCACATGCCACCAACTCCACATTCTCAGGCAACTTCGGCGCCACAGCCGTTTTCAGATAGCCCTCAATGCAAAGGCTCTAGACGCAAATATTGGTGTCAGAGCTAATTCAATCAAGTAAACACTGCATGTTGGTGAAGGGCATATTGAAGAAGGATCAGCCGAGTGGTTCTTGTGGGAGAACAACTACATTTGGCTCACTAACTTCACACACCATCAGGCTTCCAAGCAGCTCTCAAGGAAACTCAGTTTTCACACTCTATGCTTAGTGCCCTTTGAGTGCATTATCTAGGAATGAACCTGGTAGAGCATCCCACACAAACGAATGCTCCACATGCGGGTTTCACATGCCACCAACTCCACATTGACAGGCAACTTCGGCGCCACAGCCGTTTTCAGATAGCCCTCAATGCAAAGGCTCTAGACGCAAATACTGGTGTGAGAGCTAATTCAATCAAGGAAACACTGCATGTTGGTGAAGGGCATATTGAAAAAGGATCAGCCAAGTGGTTCTTGTGGGAGAACAACTCCATTTGGCTCACTAACTTCACACACCATCAGGCATCCAAGCAGCTCTCAAGGAAACTCAGTTTTCACACTCTATGCTTAGTGCCCTTTGAGTGCATTATCTAGGAATGATCCTGGTTCAACATGCCACACAAGCGAATGCTCCACATGCGGGTTTCACATGCCACCAACTCCACATTGACAGGCAACTTCGGCGCCACAGCCGTTTTCAGATAGCCCTCAATGCAAAGGCTCTAGACGCAAATATTGGTGTGAGAGCTAATTCAATCAAGGAAACACTGCATGTTGGTGAAGGGCATATTGAAGAAGGATCAGCCGAGTGGTTCTTGTGGGAGAACAACGCCATTTGGCTCACTAACTTCACACACCATCAGGCTTCCAAGCAGCTCTCAAGGAAACTCAGTTTTCACACTCTATGCTTAGTGCCCTTTGAGTGCATTATCTAGGAATGATCCTGGTTCAACATGCCACACAAGCGAATGCTCCACATGCGGGTTTCACATGCCACCAACTCCACATTCACAGGCAACTTCAGCGCCACAGTCGTTTTCAGATAGCCCTCAATGCAAAGGCTCTAGACGCAAATATTGGTGTGAGAGCTAATTCAATCAAGGAAACACTGCATGTTGGTGAAGGGCATATTGAAGAAGGATCAGCGGAGTGGTTCTTGTGGGAGAACAACTCCATTTGGCTCACTAACTTCACACACCATCAGGCTTCCAAGCAGCTCTCAAGGAAACTCAGTTTTCACACTCTATGCTTAGTGCCCTTTGAGTGCATTATCTAGGAATGAACCTGGTAGAGCATCCCACACAAACAAATGCTCCACATGCGGGTTTCACATGCCACCAACTCCACATTCACAGGCAACTTCAGCACCATAGCCATTTTCAGATAGCCCTCAATGCAAAGGCTCTAGACGCAAAGATTCGTATGAGAGCTAATTCAATCAAGGAAATACTGCATGTTGGTGAAGGGCATATTGAAGAAGGATCAGCCGAGTGGTTCTTGTGGGAGAACAACTCCATTTGGCTCACTAACTTCACACACCATCAGGCTTCCAAGCAGCTCTCAAGGAAACTCAGTTTTCACACTCTATGCTTAGTGCCCTTTGAGTGCCTAGGACTGAAATGAAGCTTGGTGAGCATCCCACACAAACGAATGCTCCACATGCCGGTTTCACATACCACCAACTCCACATTCTCAGGCAACTTCAGCGCCACAGCCGTTTTCAGATAGCCCTCAATGCAAAGGCTCTAGACGCAAATATTGGTGTGAGAGCTAATTCAATCAAGGAAACACTGCATGTTGGTGAAGGGCATATTGAAGAAGGATCAACCGAGTGGTTCTTGTGGGAGAACAACTCCATTTGGCTCACTAACTTCACACACCATCAGGCTTCCAAGCAGCTCTCAAGGAAACTCAGTTTTCACACTCTATGCTTAGTGCCCTTTGAGTGCATTATCTAGGAATGAACCTGGTAGAGCATGCCACACAAACGAATGCTCCACATGCGGGTTTCACATGCCACCAACTCCACATTCTCAGGCATCTTCAGCACCACAGCCGTTTTCAGATAGCCCTCAATGCAAAGGCTCTAGACGCAAATATTGGTGTGAGAGCTAATTCAATTAAGGAAACACTGCATGTTGGTGAAGGGCATATTGAAGAAGGATCAGCCGAGTGGTTCTTGTGGGAGAACAACTCCATTTGGCTCACTAACTTCACACACCATCAGGCTTCCAAGCAGCTCTCAAGGAAACTCAGTTTTCACACTCTATGCTTAGTGCCCTTTGAGTGCATTATCTAGGAATCAACCTGTTAGAGCATGCCACACAAACGAATGCTCCACATGCGGATTTCACATGCCACCAACTCCACATTCTCAGGCAACTTCAGCGCCACAGCCGTTTTCAGATAGCCCTCAATGCAAAGGCTCTAGACGCAAATATTGGTGTGAGAGCTAATTCAATCAAGGAAACACTGCATGTTGGTGAAGGGCATATTGAAGAAGGATCAGCCGAGTGGTTCTTGTGGGAGAACAACTCCATTTGGCTCACTAACTTCACACACCATCAGGCTTCCAAGCAGCTCTCAAGGAAACTCAGTTTTCACACTCTATGCTTAGTGCCCTTTGAGTGCATTATCTAGGAATGAACCTGGTAGAGCATCCCACACAAACGAATGCTCCACATGCGGGTTTCACATGCCACCAACTCCACATTCACAGGCAACTTCAGCGCCACAGCCGTTTTCAGATAGCCCTCAATGCAAAGGTTCTAGACGCAAATATTGGTGTGAGAGCTAATTCAATCAAGGAAACACTGCATGTTGGTGAAGGGCATATTGAGGAAGGATCAGCCGAGTGCTTCTTGTGGAAGAACAACTACATTTGGCTCACTAACTTCACACACCATCAGGCATCCAAGCAGCTCTCAAGGAAACTCAGTTTTCACACTCTATGCTTAGTGCCCTTTGAGTGCATTATCTAGGAATGAACCTGGTAGAGCATCCCACACAAACGAATGCTCCACATGCGGGTTTCACATGCCACCAACTCCACATTCACAGGCAACTTCGGCGCCACAGCCGTTTTCAGATAGCCCTCAATGCAAAGGCTCTAGACGCAAATACTGGTGTGAGAGCTAATTCAATCAAGGAAACACTGCATGTTGGTGAAGGGCATATTGAAAAAGGATCAGCCAAGTGGTTCTTGTGGGAGAACAACTCCATTTGGCTCACTAACTTCACACACCATCAGGCATCCAAGCAGCTCTCAAGGAAACTCAGTTTTCACACTCTATGCTTAGTGCCCTTTGAGTGCATTATCTAGGAATGATCCTGGTTCAACATGCCACACAAGCGAATGCTCCACATGCGGGTTTCACATGCCACCAACTCCACATTCACAGGCAACTTCAGCGCCACAGCCGTTTTCAGATAGCCCTCAATGCAAAGGCTCTAGACGCAAATATTGGTGTGAGAGCTAATTCAATCAAGGAAACACTGCATGTTGGTGAAGGGCATATTGAAGAAGGATCAGCGGAGTGGTTCTTGTGGGAGAACAACGCCATTTGGCTCACTAACTTCACACACCATCAGGCTTCCAAGCAGCTCTCAAGGAAACTCAGTTTTCACACTCTATGCTTAGTGCCCTTTGAGTGCATTATCTAGGAATGATCCTGGTTCAACATGCCACACAAGCGAATGCTCCACATGCGGGTTTCACATGCCACCAACTCCACATTCACAGGCAACTTCAGCGCCACAGCCGTTTTCAGATAGCCCTCAATGCAAAGGCTCTAGACGCAAATATTGGTGTGAGAGCTAATTCAATCAAGGAAACACTGCATGTTGGTGAAGGGCATATTGAAGAAGGATCAGCCGAGTGGTTCTTGTGGGAGAACAACTCCATTTGGCTCACTAACTTCACACACCATCAGGCTTCCAAGCAGCTCTCAAGGAAACTCAGTTTTCACACTCTATGCTTAGTGCCCTTTGAGTGCCTAGGACTGAAATGAAGCTTGGTGAGCATCCCACACAAACGAATGCTCCACATGCCGGTTTCACATGCCACCAACTCCACATTCTCAGGCAACTTCAGCGCCACAGCCGTTTTCAGATAGCCCTCAATGCAAAGGCTCTAGACGCAAATATTGGTGTGAGAGCTAATTCAATCAAGGAAACACTGCATGTTGGTGAAGGGCATATTGAAGAAGGATCAACCGAGTGGTTCTTGTGGGAGAACAACTCCATTTGGCTCACTAACTTCACACACCATCAGGCTTCCAAGCAGCTCTCAAGGAAACTCAGTTTTCACACTCTATGCTTAGTGCCCTTTGAGTGCATTATCTAGGAATGAACCTGGTAGAGCATCCCACACAAACGAATGCTCCACATGCGGGTTTCACATGCCACCAACTCCACATTCTCAGGCAACTTCAGCGCCACAGCCGTTTTCAGATAGCCCTCAATGCAAAGGCTCTAGACGCAAATATTGGTGTGAGAGCTAATTCAATCAAGGAAACACTGCATGTTGGTGAAGGGCATATTGAAGAAGGATCAGCCGAGTGCTTCTTGTGGAAGAACAACTCCATTTGGCTCACTAACTTCACACACCATCAGGCATCCAAGCAGCTCTAAAGGAAACTCAGTTTTCACACTCTATGCTTAGTGCCCTTTGAGTGCATTATCTAGGAATGAACCTGGTAGAGCATCCCACACAAACGAATGCTCCACATGCGGGTTTCACATGCCACCAACTCCACATTCACAGGCAACTTCGGCGCCACAGCCGTTTTCAGATAGCCCTCAATGCAAAGGCTCTAGACGCAAATACTGGTGTGAGAGCTAATTCAATCAAGGAAACACTGCATGTTGGTGAAGGGCATATTGAAAAAGGATCAGCCAAGTGGTTCTTGTGGGAGAACAACTCCATTTGGCTCACTAACTTCACACACCATCAGGCATCCAAGCAGCTCTCAAGGAAACTCAGTTTTCACACTCTATGCTTAGTGCCCTTTGAGTGCATTATCTAGGAATGATCCTGGTTCAACATGCCACACAAGCGAATGCTCCACATGCGGGTTTCACATGCCACCAACTCCACATTCACAGGCAACTTCAGCGCCACAGCCGTTTTCAGATAGCCCTCAATGCAAAGGCTCTAGACGCAAATATTGGTGTGAGAGCTAATTCAATCAAGGAAACACTGCATGTTGGTGAAGGGCATATTGAAGAAGGATCAGCGGAGTGGTTCTTGTGGGAGAACAACGCCATTTGGCTCACTAACTTCACACACCATCAGGCTTCCAAGCAGCTCTCAAGGAAACTCAGTTTTCACACTCTATGCTTAGTGCCCTTTGAGTGCATTATCTAGGAATGATCCTGGTTCAACATGCCACACAAGCGAATGCTCCACATGCGGGTTTCACATGCCACCAACTCCACATTCACAGGCAACTTCAGCGCCACAGCCGTTTTCAGATAGCCCTCAATGCAAAGGCTCTAGACGCAAATATTGGTGTGAGAGCTAATTCAATCAAGGAAACACTGCATGTTGGTGAAGGGCATATTGAAGAAGGATCAGCCAAGTGCTTCTTGTGGAAGAACAACTCCATTTGGCTCACTAACTTCACACACCATCAGGCATCCAAGCAGCTCTCAAGGAAACTCAGTTTTCACACTCTATGCTTAGTGCCCTTTGAGTGCATTATCTAGGAATGAACCTGGTAGAGCATCCCACACAAACGAATGCTCCACATGCGGGTTTCACATGCCACCAACTCCACATTGACAGGCAACTTCGGCGCCACAGCCGTTTTCAGATAGCCCTCAATGCAAAGGCTCTAGACGCAAATACTGGTGTGAGAGCTAATTCAATCAAGGAAACACTGCATGTTGGTGAAGGGCATATTGAAGAAGGATCAGCCGAGTGGTTCTTGTGGGAGAACAACTCCATTTGGCTCACTAACTTCACACACCATCAGGCTTCCAAGCAGCTCTCAAAGAAACTCAGTTTTCACACTCTATGCTTAGTGCCCTTTGAGTGCCTAGGACTGAAGAGAAGCTTGGTGAGCATCCCATACAAACGAATGCTCCACATGCCGGTTTCACATGGCACCAACTCCACATTCACAGGCAACTTCAGTGCCACAGCCGTTTTCAGATAGCCCTCAATGCAAAGGCTCTAGACGCAAATATTGGTGTGAGAGCTAATTCAATCAAGGAAACACTGCATGTTGGTGAAGGGCATATTGAAGAAGGATCAGCCGAGTGGTTCTTGTGGGAGAACAACTCCATTTGGCTCACTAACTTCACACACCATCAGGCTTCCAAGCAGCTCTCAAGGAAACTCAGTTTTCACACTCTATGCTTAGTGCCCTTTGAGTGCATTATCTAGGAATGAACCTGGTAGAGCATGCCACACAAACGAATGTTCCACAAGCGGGTTTCACATGCCACCAATTCCACATTCTCAGGCAACTTCAGCGCCACAGCCATTTTCAGATAGCCCTCAATGCAAAGGCTCTAGACGCAAATATTGGTGTGAGAGCTAATTCAATCAAGGAAACACTGCATGTTGGTGAAGGGCATATTGAAGAAGGATCAGCCGAGTGGTTCTTGTGGGAGAACAACTCCATTTGGCTCACTAACTTCACACACCATCAGGCTCCCAAGCAGCTCTCAAGGAAACTCAGTTTTCACACTCTATGCTTAGTGCCCTTTGAGTGCATTATCTAGGAATGAACCTGGTAGAGCATGCCACACAAACGAATGTTCCACAAGCGGGTTTCACATGCCACCAACTCCACATTCACAGGCAACTTCAGCGCCACAGCCGTTTTCAGATAGCCCTCAATGCAAAGACTCTAGACGCAAATATTGGTGTGAGAGCTAATTCAATCAAGGAAACACTGCATGTTGGTGAAGGGCATATTGAAGAAGGATCAGCCGAGTGGTTCTTGTGGGAGAACAACTCCATTTGTCTCACTAACTTCACACACCATCAGGCTTCCAAGCAGCTCTCAAGGAAACTCAGTTTTCACACTTTATGCTTAGTGCCCTTTGAGTGTATTATCTAGGAATGAACCTGGTAGAGCATCCCACACAAACGAATGCTCCACATGCGGGTTTCACATGCCACCAACTCCACATTCACAGGCAACTTCAGCGCCACAGCCGTTTTCAGATAGCCCTCAATGCAAAGGCTCTAGACGCAAATATTGGTGTGAGAGCTAATTCAATCAAGGAAACACTGCATGTTGGTGAAGGGCATATTGAAGAAGGATCAGCCGAGTGGTTCTTGTGGGAGAACAACTCCCAATTTGGCTCACTAACTTCACACACCATCAGGCATCCAAGCAGCTCTCAAGGAAACTCAGTTTTCACACTCTATGCTTAGTGCCCTTTGAGTGCCTAGGACTGAAATGAAGCTTGGTGAGCATCCCACACAAACGAATGCTCCACATGCCGGTTTCACATGCCACCAACTCCACATTCTCAGGCAACTTCAGGGCCACAGCCGTTTTCAGATAGCCCTCAATGCAAAGGCTCTAGACGCAAATATTGGTGTGAGAGCTAATTCAATCAAGGAAACACTGCATGTTGGTGAAGGGCATATTGAAGAAGGATCAGCCGAGTGGTTCTTGTGGGAGAACAACTCCATTTGGCTCACTAACTTCACACACCATCAGGCTTCCAAGCAGCTCTCAAGGAAACCCAGTTTTCACACTCTATGCTTAGTGCCCTTTGAGTGCATTATCTAGGAATGAACCTGGTAGAGCATCCCACACAAACGAATGCTCCACATGCGGGTTTCACATGCCACCAACTCCACATTCACAGGCAACTACAGCGCCACAGCCGTTTTCAGATAGCCCTCAATGCAAAGGCTCTAGACGCAAATATTGGTGTGAGAGCTAATTCAATCAAGGAAACACTGCATGTTGGTGAAGGGCATATTGAAGAAGGATCAGCCGAGTGGTTCTTGTGGGAGAACAACTCCATTTGGCTCACTAACTTCACACGCCATCAGGCTTCCAAGCAGCTCTCAAGGAAACTCAGTTTTCACACTCTATGCTTAGTGCCCTATGAGTGCATTATCTAGGAATGAACCTGGTAGAGCATCCCACACAAACGAATGCTCCACATGCGGGTTTCACATGCCACCAACTCCACATTCTCAGGCAACTTCGGCGCCACAGCCGTTTTCAGATAGCCCTCAATGCAAAGGCTCTAGACGCAAATATTGGTGTGAGAGCTAATTCAATCAAGGAAACACTGCATGTTGGTGAAGGGCATATTGAAGAAGGATCAGCCGAGTGGTTCTTGTGGGAGAACAACTCCATTTGGCTCACTAACTTCACACACCATCAGGCTTCCAAGCAGCTCTCAAGGAAACTCAGGTTTCACACTCTATGCTTAGTGCCCTTTGAGTGCATTATCTAGGAATGAACCTGGTAGAGCATCCCACACAAACGAATGCTCCACATGCGGGTTTCACATGCCACCAACTCCACATTCTCAGGCAACTTCAGCGCCACAGCCGTTTTCAGATAGCCCTCAATGCAAAGGCTCTAGACGCAAATATTGGTGTGAGAGCTAATTCAATCAAGGAAACACTGCATGTTGGTGAAGGGCATATTGAAGAAGGATCAGCCGAGTGGTTCTTGTGGGAGAACAACTCCATTTGGCTCACTAACGTCACACAACCATCAGGCTTCCAAGCAGCTCTCAAGGAAACTCAGTTTTCACACTATGCTTAGTGCCCTTTGAGTGCATTATCTAGGAATGAACCTGGTAGAGCATCCCACACAAACGAATGCTCCAGATGCGGGTTTCACATGCCACCAACTCCACATTGACAGGCAACATCAGCGCCACAGCCGTTTTCAGACAGCCCTCAATGCAAAGGCTCTAGACGCAAATACTGGTGTGAGAGCTAATTCAATCAAGGAAACACTGCATGTTGGTGAAGGGCATATTGAAAAAGGATCAGCCAAGTGGTTCTTGTGGGAGAACAACTCCATTTGGCTCACTAACTTCACACACCATCAGGAATCCAAGCAGCTCTCAAGGAAACTCAGTTTTCACACTCTATGCTCAGTGCCCTTTGAGTGCATTATCTAGGAATGAACCTGGTAGAACATGCCACACAAACGAATGCTCCACATGCGGGTTTCACATGCCACCAACTCCACATTCACAGGCAACTTCAGCGCCACAGCCGTTTTCAGATAGCCCTCAATGCAAAGGCTCTAGACGCAAATATTGGTGTGAGAGCTAATTCAATCAAGGAAACACTGCATGTTGGTGAAGGGCATATTGAAGAAGGATCAGCGGAGTGGTTCTTGTGGGAGAACAACTCCATTTGTCTCACTAACTTCACACACCATCAGGCTTCCAAGCAGCTCTCAAGGAAACTCAGTTTTCACACTTTATGCTTAGTGCCCTTTGAGTGCATTATCTAGGAATGAACCTGGTAGAGCATCCCACACAAACGAATGCTCCACATGCGGGTTTCACATGCCACCAACTCCACATTCTCAGGCAACTTCAGCGCCACAGCCGTTTTCAGATAGCCCTCAATGCAAAGGCTCTAGACGCAAATATTGGTGTGAGAGCTAATTCAATCAAGGAAACACTGCATGTTGGTGAAGGGCATATTGAAGAAGGATCAGCCGAGTGGTTCTTGTGGGAGAACAACTCCATTTGGCTCACTAACTTCACACACCATCAGGCATCCAAGCAGCTCTCAAGGAAACTCAGTTTTCACACTCTATGCTTAGTGCCCTTTGAGTGCCTAGGACTGAAATGAAGCTTGGTGAGCATCCCACACAAACGAATGCTCCACATGCCGGTTTCACATGCCACCAACTCCACATTCTCAGGCAACTTCAGGGCCACAGCCGTTTTCAGATAGCCCTCAATGCAAAGGCTCTAGACGCAAATATTGGTGTGAGAGCTAATTCAATCAAGGAAACACTGCATGTTGGTGAAGGGCATATTGAAGAAGGATCAGCCGAGTGGTTCTTGTGGGAGAACAACTCCATTTGGCTCACTAACTTCACACACCATCAGGCTTCCAAGCAGCTCTCAAGGAAACCCAGTTTTCACACTCTATGCTTAGTGCCCTTTGAGTGCATTATCTAGGAATGAACCTGGTAGAGCATCCCACACAAACGAATGCTCCACATGCGGATTTCACATGCCACCAACTCCACATTCACAGGCAACTTCAGCGCCACAGCCGTTTTCAGATAGCCCTCAATGCAAAGGCTCTAGACGCAAATATTGGTGTGAGAGCTAATTCAATCAAGGAAACACTGCATGTTGGTGAAGGGCATATTGAAGAAGGATCAGCCGAGTGGTTCTTGTGGGAGAACAACTCCATTTGGCTCACTAACTTCACACGCCATCAGGCTTCCAAGCAGCTCTCAAGGAAACTCAGTTTTCACACTATGCTTAGTGCCCTTTGAGTGCATTATCTAGGAATGAACCTGGTAGAGCATCCCACACAAACGAATGCTCCACATGCGGGTTTCACATGCCACCAACTCCACATTGACAGGCAACTTCAGCGCCACAGCCGTTTTCAGATAGCCCTCAATGCAAAGGCTCTAGACGCAAATACTGGTGTGAGAGCTAATTCAATCAAGGAAACACTGCATGTTGGTGAAGGGCATATTGAAAAAGGATCAGCCAAGTGGTTCTTGTGGGAGAAAAACTCCATTTGGCTCACTAACTTCACACACCATCAGGCATCTAAGCAGCTCTCAAGGAAACTCAGTTTTCACACTCTATGCTTAGTGCCCTTTGAATGCATTATCTAGGAATGAACCTGGTAGAACATCCCACACAAACGAATGCTCCACATGCGGGTTTCACATGCCACCAACTCCACATTGACAGGCAACTTCGGCGCTACAGCCGTTTTCAGATAGCCCTCAATGCAAAGGCTCTAGACGCAAATATTGGTGTCAGAGCTAATTCAATCAAGGAAACACTGCATGTTGGTGAAGGGCATATTGAAGAAGGATCAGCCGAGTGGTTCTTGTGGGAGAACAACTCCATTTGGCTCACTAACTTCACACACCATCAGGCTTCCAAGCAGCTCTCAAGGAAACTCAGTTTTCACACTCTATGCTTAGTGCCCTTTGAGTGCCTAGGACTGAAGAGAAGCTTGGTGAGCATCCCATACAAACGAATGCTCCACATGCCGGTTTCACATGCCACCAACTCCACATTCACAGGCAACTTCAGTGCCACAGCCGTTTTCAGATAGCCCTCAATGCAAAGGCTCTAGACGCAAATATTGGTGTGAGAGCTAATTCAATCAAGGAAACACTGCATGTTGGTGAAGGGCATATTGAAGAAAGATCAGCCGAGTGGTTCTTGTGGGAGAACAACTCCATTTGGCTCACTAACTTCACACACCATCAGGCTTCCAAGCAGCTCTCAAGGAAACTCAGTTTTCACACTCTATGCTTAGTGCCCTTTGAGTGCGTTATCTAGGAATGAACCTGGTAGAGCATCCCACACAAACGAATGGTCCACATGCGGGTTTCACATGCCACCAACTCCACATTCACAGGCAACTTCAGTGCCACAGCCGTTTTCAGATAGCCCTCAATGCAAAGGCTCTAGACACAAATATTGGTGTGAGAGCTAATTCAATCAAGGAAACACTGCATGTTGGTGAAGGGCATATTGAAGAAGGATCAGCCGAGTGGTTCTTGTGGGAGAACAACTCCATTTGGCTCACTAACTTCACACACCATCAGGCTTCCAAGCAGCTCTCAAGGAAGCTCAGTTTTCACACTCTATGCTTAGTGCCCTTTGAGTGCATTATCTAGGAATGAACCTGGTAGAGCATCCCACACAAACGAATGCTCCACATGCGGGTTTCACATGCCACCAACTCCACATTCTCAGGCAACTTCAGCGCCACAGCCGTTTTCAGATAGCCCTCAATGCAAAGGCTCTAGACGCAATGATTCGTATGAGAGCTAATTCAATCAAGGAAACACTGCATGTTGGTGAAGGGCATATTGAAGAAGGATCAGCCGAGTGGTTCTTGTGGGAGAACAACTCCATTTGGCTCACTAACTTCACACACCATCAGGCATCCAAGCAGCTCTCAAGGAAACTCAGTTTTCACACTCTATGCTTAGTGCCCTTTGAGTGCCTAGGACTGAAGAGAAGCTTGGTGAGCATCCCATACAAACGAATGCTCCACATGCCGGTTTCACATGCCACCAACTCCACATTCACAGGCAACTTCAGTGCCACAGCCGTTTTCAGATAGCCCTCAATGCAAAGGCTCTAGACGCAAATATTGGTGTGAGAGCTAATTCAATCAAGGAAACACTGCATGTTGGTGAAGGGCATATTGAAGAAGGATCAGCCGAGTGGTTCTTGTGGGAGAACAACTCCATTTGGCTCACTAACTTCACACACCATCAGGCTTCCAAGCAGCTCTCAAGGAAACTCAGTTTTCACACTCTATGCTTAGTGCCCTTTGAGTGCCTAGGACTGAAAAGAAGCTTGGTGAGCATCCCACACAAACGAATGCTCCACATGCCGGTTTCACATGCCACCAACTCCACATTCTCAGGCAACATCAGCCCCACAGCCGTTTTCAGATAGCCCTCAATGCAAAGGCTCTAGACGCAAATATTGGTGTGAGAGCTAATTCAATCAAGGAAACACTGCATGTTGGTGAAGGGCATATTGAAGAAGGATCAGCCGAGTGGTTCTTGTGGGAGAACAACTCCATTTGGCTCACTAACTTCACACACCATCAGGCTTCCAAGCAGCTCTCAAGAAAACTCAGTTTTCACACTCTATGCTTAGTGCCCTTTGAGTGCATTATCTAGGAATGAACCTGGTAGAGCATCCCACACAAACGAATGCTCCACATGCCGGTTTCACATGCCACCAACTCCACATTCTCAGGCAACTTCGGCGCCACAGCCGTTTTCAGATAGCCCTCAATGCAAAGGCTCTAGACGCAAATATTGGTGTGAGAGCTAATTCAATCAAGGAAACACTGCATGTTGGTGAAGGGCATATTGAAGAAGGATCAACCGAGTGGTTCTTGTGGGAGAACAACTCCATTTGGCTCACTAACTTCACACACCATCAGGCTTCCAAGCAGCTCTCAAGGAAGCTCAGTTTTCACACTCTATGCTTAGTGCCCTTTGAGTGCATTATCTAGGAATGAACCTGGTAGAGCATCCCACACAAACGAATGCTCCACATGCGGGTTTCACATGCCACCAACTCCACATTCACAGGCAACTTCAGCGCCACAGTCGTTTTCAGATAGCCCTCAATGCAAAGGCTCTAGACGCAAATATTGGTGTGAGAGCTAATTCAATCAAGGAAACACTGCATGTTGGTGAAGGGCATATTGAAGAAGGATCAGCCGAGTGGTTCTTGTGGGAGAACAACTCCATTTGGCTCACTAACTTCACACACCATCATGCTTCCAAGCAGCTCTCAAGGAAACTCAGTTTTCACACTCTATGCTTAGTGCCCTTTGAGTGCATTATCTAGGAATGAACCTGGTAGAGCATCCCACACAAACGAATGCTCCACATGCGGGTTTCACATGCCACCAACTCCACATTGACAGGCAACTTCGGCACCACAGCCGTTTTCAGATAGCCCTCAATGCAAAGGCTCTAGACGCAAATACTGGTGTGAGAGCTAATTCAATCAAGGAAACACTGCATGTTGGTGAAGGGCATATTGAAAAAGGATCAGCCGAGTGGTTCTTGTGGGGGAACAACTCCATTTGGCTCACTAACTTCAAACGCCATCAGGCTTCCAAGCAGCTCTCAAGGAAACTCAGTTTTCACACTCTATGCTTAGTGCCCTTTGAGTGCCTAGGACTGAAGAGAAGCTTGGTGAGCATCCCATACAAACGAATGCTCCACATGCCGGTTTCACATGCCACCAACTCCACATTCACAGGCAACTTCAGTGCCACAGCCGTTTTCAGATAGCCCTCAATGCAAAGGCTCTAGACGCAAATATTGGTGTGAGAGCTAATTCAATCAAGGAAACACTGCATGTTGGTGAAGGGCATATTGAAGAAGGATCAGCCGAGTGGTTCTTGTGGGAGAACAACTCCATTTGGCTCACTAACTTCACACACCATCAGGCTTCCAAGCAGCTCTCAAGGAAACTCAGTTTTCACACTCTATGCTTAGTGCCCTTTGAGTGCATTATCTAGGAATGAACCTGGTAGAGCATCCCACACAAACGAATGCTCCACATGCGGGTTTCACATGCCACCAACTCCACATTCTCAGGCAACTTCAGCGCCACAGCCGTTTTCAGATAGCCCTCAATGCAAAGGCTCTAGACGCAAATATTGGTGTGAGAGCTAATTCAATCAAGGAAACACTGCATGTTGGTGAAGGGCATATTGAAGAAGGATCAGCCGAGTGGTTCTTGTGGGAGAACAACTCCATTTGGCTCACTAACTTCACACACCATCAGGCTTCCAAGCAGCTCTCAAGGATACTCAGTTTTCACACTCTATGCTTAGTGCCCTTTGAGTGCGTTATCTAGGAATGAACCTGGTAGAGCATCCCACACAAACGAATGCTCCACATGCGGGTTTCACATGCCA
Organism: Ochotona princeps; assembly: GCF_030435755.1. Classification (NCBI taxonomy): domain Eukaryota; kingdom Metazoa; phylum Chordata; class Mammalia; order Lagomorpha; family Ochotonidae; genus Ochotona; species Ochotona princeps. The sequence goes on along the minus strand of NW_026696626.1, from coordinate 380 downwards.
CCAACTCCACATTCTCAGGCAACTTCAGCGCCACAGCCGTTTTCAGATAGCCCTCAATGCAAAGGCTCTAGACACAAATATTGGTGTGAGAGCTAATTCAATCAAGGAAACACTGCATGTTGGTGAAGGGCATATTGAAGAAGGATCAGCCGAGTGGTTCTTGTGGGAGAACAACTCCATTTGGCTCACTAACTTCACACACCATCAGGCTTCCAAGCAGCTCTCAAGGAAACTCAGTTTTCACACTCTATGCTTAGTGCCCTTTGAGTGCATTATCTAGGAATCAACCTGGTAGAGCATCCCACACAAACGAATGCTCCACATGCCGGTTTCACATGCCACCAACTCCATATTCTCAGGCAACATCAGCGCCATAGCCG
>NW_026696625.1:0-42390 GCF_030435755.1 Ochotona princeps | reverse complement strand
GAATTAGCTCTCACACCAATTCTTTGCGGTCTAGAGCCTTTGCATTGAGGGCTATCTGAAAATGGCTGTGGCGCTGAAGTTGCCTGAGAATGTGGAGTTGGTGGCATGTGGAACCCGCCATGTGAGCATTCGTTTGTGTGGATGCTCACCAAGATTCATTTCAATCCTAGGCACTCAAAGGGCACTAAGCATAGAGTGTGAAAACTGAGTTTCCTTGAGAGCTGCTTGGAAGCCTGATGGTGTGTGAAGTTAGTGAGCCAAATGGAGTTGTTCTCCCACAAGAACCACTCGGCTGATCCTTCTTCAATATGCCCCTTCACCAACATGCAGTGTTTCCTTGATTGAATTAGCTCTCACACCAATATTGCGTCTAGAGCCTTTGCATTGAGGGCTATCTGAAAACACCTGTGGCGCTGAATTTGCCCTGAGAATGTGGAGTTGGTGGCATGTGAAACCCGCATGTGGAGCATGCGTTTGTGTGGGATGCTCTACCAGGTTCATTTCCGAGATAATGCACTCAAAGGGCACTAAGCATAGAGTGTGAAAACTGAGTTTCCTTGAGAGCTGCTTGGAAGCCTGATGGTGTGTGAAGTTAGTGAGCCAAATGGAGTTGTTCTCGCACAAGAACCACTCGGCTGATCCTTCTTCAATATGCCCTTCACCAACATGCAGTGTTTCCTTGATTGAATTAGCTCTCACACCATATTTGCGTCTAGAGCCTTTGCATTGAGGGCTATCTGAAAACGGCTGTGGCGCTGAAGTTGCCTGTGAATGTGGAGTTGGTGGCATGTGAAACCCGCATGTGGAGCATTCGTTTGTGTGGGATGCTCACAAGCTTCATTTCAGTCCTAGGCACTCAGAGGGCACTAATCATAGAGTGTGAAAACTGCGTTTCCTTGAGAGCTGCTTGGAAGCCTGATGGTGTGTGAAGTTAGTGAGCCAAATGGAGTTGTTCTCACACAAGAACCACTCGGCTGATCCTTCTTCAATATGCCCTTCACCAACATGCAGTGTTTCCTTGATTGAATTAGCTCTCACACCAATATTGCGTCTAGAGCCTTTGCATTGAGGGCTATCTGAAAATGGCTGTGGCGCTGAATTTGCCTGAGAAATGTGGAGTTGGTGGCATGAGGAACCCGCATGTGGAGCATTCGTTTGTGTGGGATTGCTCACCAAGATTCATTTCAATCCTAGGCACTCAAAGGGCACTAAGCATAGAGTGTGAAAACTGAGTTTTCTTGAGAGCTGCTTGGAAGCCTGATGGTGTGTGAAGTTAGTGAGCCAAATGGAGTTGTTCTCCCACAAGAACCACTCGGCTGATCCTTCTTCAATATGCCCTTCACCAACATGCAGTGTTTCCTTGATTGAATTAGCTCTCACAAAAATATTTGCGTCTAGAGCCTTTGCATTGAGGGCTATCTGAAAACGGCTGTGGCGCTGAAGTTGCCTGTGAATGTGGAGTTGGTGGCATGTGAAACCCGCATGTGGAGCATTCGTTTGTGTGGGATGCTCAGCAAGCTTCATTTCAGTCCTAGGCACACAAAGGACACTAATCATAGAGTGTGAAAACTGAGTTTCCTTGAGAGCTGCTTGGAAGCCTGATGGTGTGTGAAGTTAGTGAGCCAAATGGAGTTGTTCTCCCACAAGAACCACTCGGCTGATCCTTTATCCTTCTTCAATATGCCCTTCACCAACATGCAGTGTTTCCTTGATTGAATTAGCTCTCACACCAATATTTGCGTCTAGAGCCTTTGCATTGAGGGCTATCTGAAAACGGCTGTGGCGCTGAAGTTGCCTGTGAATGTGGAGTTGGTGGCATGTGAAACCCGCATGTGGAGCATTCGTTTGTGTGGGATGCTCTACCAGGTTCATTCCTAGATAATGCACTCAAAGGGCACTAAGCATAGAGTGTGAAAACTGAGTTTCCTTGAGAGCTGCTTGGAAGCCTGATGGTGTGTGAAGTTCGTGAGCCAAATGGAGTTGTTCTCCCACAAGAACCACTCGGCTGATCCTTCTTCAATATGCCCTTCACCAACATGCAGTGTTTCCTTGATTGAATTAGCTCTCACACCAATATTTGCGTCTAGAGCCTTTGCATTGAGGGCTATCTGAAAACGGCTGTGGCGCTGAAGTTGCCTGAGAATGTGGAGTTGGTGGCATGTGAAACCCGCATGTGGAGCATTCGTTTGTGTGGGATGCTCTACTAGAATCATTCCTAGATAATGCACTCAAAGGGCACTAAGCATAGAGTGTGAAAACTGAGTTTCCTTGAGAGCTGCTTGGAAGCCTGATGGTGTGTGAAGTTAGTGAGCCAAATGGAGTTGTTCTCACACAAGAACCACTCGGCTGATCCTTCTTCAATATGCCCTTCACCAACATGCAGTGTTTCCTTGATTGAATTAGCTCTCACACCAATATTTGCGTCTAGAGCCTTTGCATTGAGGGCTATCTGAAAATGGCTGTGGCGCTGAATTTGCCTGAGAATGTGGAGTTGGTGGCATGAGGAACCCGCATGTGGAGCATTCGTTTGTGTGGGATGCTCACCAAGATTCATTTCAATCCTAGGCACTCAAAGGGCACTAAGCATAGAGTGTGAAAACTGAGTTTTCTTGAGAGCTGCTTGGAAGCCTGATGGTGTGTGAAGTTAGTGAGCCAAATGGAGTTGTTCTCCCACAAGAACCACTCGGCTGATCCTTCTTCAATATGCCCTTCACCAACATGCAGTGTTTCCTTGATTGAATTAGCTCTCACACCAATATTTGCGTCTAGAGCCTTTGCATTGAGGGCTATCTGAAAATGGCTGTGGCGCTGAAGTTGCCTGAGAATGTGGAGTTGGTGGCATGTGGAACCCGCATGTGGAGCATTCGTTTGTGTGGGATGCTCACCAAGATTCATTTCAATCCTAGGCACTCAAAGGGCACTAAGCATAGAGTGTGAAAACTGAGTTTCCTTGAGAGCTGCTTGGAAGCCTGATGGTGTGTGAAGTTAGTGAGCCAAATGGAGTTGTTCTCCCACAAGAACCACTCGGCTGATCCTTCTTCAATATGCCCTTCACCAACATGCAGTGTTTCCTTGATTGAATTAGCTCTCACACCAATATTTGCGTCTAGAGCCTTTGCATTGAGGGCTATCTGAAAACGGCTGTGGCGCTGAAGTTGCCTGTGAATGTGGAGTTGGTGGCATGTGAAACCCGCATGTGGAGCATTCGTTTGTGTGGGATGCTCAGCAAGCTTCATTTCAGTCCTAGGCACACAAAGGGCACTAAGCATAGAGTGTGAAAACTGAGTTTCCTTGAGAGCTGCTTGGAAGCCTGATGGTGTGTGAAGTTCGTGAGCCAAATGGAGTTGTTCTCCCACAAGAACCACTCGGCTGATCCTTCTTCAATATGCCCTTCACCAACATGCAGTGTTTCCTTGATTGAATTAGCTCTCACACCAATATTTGCGTCTAGAGCCTTTGCATTGAGGGCTATCTGAAAACGGCTGTGGCGCTGAAGTTGCCTGTGAATGTGGAGTTGGTGGCATGTGAAACCCGCATGTGGAGCATTCGTTTGTGTGGGATGCTCTACTAGATTCATTCCTAGATAATGCACTCAAAGGGCACTAAGCATAGAGTGTGAAAACTGAGTTTCCTTGAGAGCTGCTTGGAAGCCTGATGGTGTGTGAAGTTAGTGAGCCAAATGGAGTTGTTCTCCCACAAGGACCACTTGGTTGATCCTTCTTCAATATGCCCTTCACCAACATGCAGTGTTTCCTTGATTGAATTAGCTCTCACACCAATATTTGCGTCTAGAGCCTATGCATTGAGGGCTATCTGAAAGCGGCTGTGGCGCTGAAGTTGCCTGTAAATGTGGAGTTGGTGGCATGTGAAACCCGCATGTGGAGCATTCGTTTGTGTGGGATGCTCACCAAGCTTCACTTAAATCCAAGGCACACAAAGGGCACTAAGCATAGAGTGTGAAAACTGAGTTTCCTTGAGAGCTGCTTGGAAGCCTGCTGGTGTGTGAAGTTAGTGAGCCAAATGGAGTTGTTCTCCCACAAGAACCACTCGGCTGATCCTTCTTCAATATGCCCTTCACCAACATGCAGTGTTTCCTTGATTGAATTAGCTCTCACACCAATATTTGCGTCTAGAGCCTTTGCATTGAGGGCTATCTGAAAACGGCTGTGGCGCTGAAGTTGCCTGTGAATGTGGAGTTGGTGGCATGTGAAACCCGCATGTGGAGCATTCGTTTGTGTGGGATGCTCTACCAGGTTCATTCCTAGATAATGCACTCAAAGGGCACTAAGCATAGAGTGTGAAAACTGAGTTTCCTTGAGAGCTGCTTGGAAGCCTGATGGTGTGTGAAGTTAGTGAGCCAAATGGAGTTGTTCTCCCACAAGAACCACTCGGCTGATCCTTCTTCAATATGCCCTTCAGCAACATGCAGTGTTTCCTTGATTGAATTAGCTCTCACACCAATATTTGCGTCTAGAGCCTTTGCATTGAGGGCTATCTGAAAACGGCTGTGGCGCTGAAGTTGCCTGTGAATGTGGAGTTGGTGGCATGTGAAACCCGCATGTGGAGCATTCGTTTGTGTGGGATGCTCAGCAAGCTTCATTTCAGTCCTAGGCACACAAAGGGCACTAAGCATAGAGTGTGAAAACTGAGTTTCCTTGAGAGCTGCTTGGAAGCCTGATGGTGTGTGAAGTTAGTGAGCCAAATGGAGTTGTTCTCCCACAAGGACCACTTGGTTGATCGTTCTTCAATATGCCCTTCAGCAACATGCAGTGTTTCCTTGATTGAATTAGCTCTCACACCAATATTTGCGTCTAGAGCCTTTGCATTGAGGGCTATCTGAAAACGGCTGTGGCGCTGAAGTTGCCTGTGAATGTGGAGTTGGTGGCATGTGAAACCCGCATGTGGAGCATTCGTTTGTGTGGATGCTCTACCAGGTTCATTCCGAGATAATGCACTCAAAGGGCACTAAGCATAGAGTGTGAAAACTGAGTTTCCTTGAGAGCTGCTTGGAAGCCTGATGGTGTGTGAAGTTAGTGAGCCAAATGGAGTTGTTCTCCCACAAGGACCACTTGGTTGATCGTTCTTCAATATGCCCTTCAGCAACATGCAGTGTTTCCTTGATTGAATTAGCTCTCACACAAATATTTGCGTCTAGAGCCTTTGCATTGAGGGCTATCTGAAAATGGCTGTGGCGCTGAAGTTGCCTGAGAATGTGGAGTTGGTGGCATGTGGAACCCGCATGTGGAGCATTCGTTTGTGTGGGATGCTCACCAAGATTCATTTCAATCCTAGGCACTCAAAGGGCACTAAGCATAGAGTGTGAAAACTGAGTTTCCTTGAGAGCTGCTTGGAAGCCTGATGGTGTGTGAAGTTAGTGAGCCAAATGGAGTTGTTCTCCCACAAGAACCACTCGGCTGATCCTTCTTCAATATGCCCTTCACCAACATGCAGTGTTTCCTTGATTGAATTAGCTCTCACACCAATATTTGCGTCTAGAGCCTTTGCATTGAGGGCTATCTGAAAACGGCTGTGGCGCTGAAGTTGCCTGTGAATGTGGAGTTGGTGGCATGTGAAACCCGCATGTGGAGCATTCGTTTGTGTGGGATGCTCTACTAGATTCATTCCTAGATAATGCACTCAAAGGGCACTAAGCATAGAGTGTGAAAACTGAGTTTCCTTGAGAGCTGCTTGGAAGCCTGATGGTGTGTGAAGTTAGTGAGCCAAATGGAGTTGTTCTCACACAAGGACCACTTGGTTGATCCTTCTTCAATATGCCCTTCACCAACATGCAGTGTTTCCTTGATTGAATTAGCTCTCACACAAATATTTGCGTCTAGAGCCTTTGCATTGAGGGCTATCTGAAAGCGGCTGTGGCGCTGAAGTTGCCTGTAAATGTGGAGTTGGTGGCATGTGAAACCCGCATGTGGAGCATTCGTTTGTGTGGGATGCTCACCAAGCTTCACTTAAATCCAAGGCACACAAAGGGCACTAAGCATAGAGTGTGAAAACTGAGTTTCCTTGAGAGCTGCTTGGAAGCCTGATGGTGTGTGAAGTTAGTGAGCCAAATGGAGTTGTTCTCCCACAAGAACCACTCGGCTGATCCTTCTTCAATATGCCCTTCACCAACATGCAGTGTTTCCTTGATTGAATTAGCTCTCACACCAATATTTGCGTCTAGAGCCTTTGCATTGAGGGCTATCTGAAAACGGCTGTGGCGCTGAAGTTGTCTGTGAATGTGGAGTTGGTGGCATGTGAAACCCGCATGTGGAGCATTCGTTTGTGTGGGATGCTCTACCAGGTTCATTCCTAGATAATGCACTCAAAGGGCACTAAGCATAGAGTGTGAAAACTGAGTTTCCTTGAGAGCTGCTTGGAAGCCTGATGGTGTGTGAAGTTCGTGAGCCAAATGGAGTTGTTCTCCCACAAGAACCACTCGGCTGATCCTTCTTCAATATGCCCTTCACCAACATGCAGTGTTTCCTTGATTGAATTAGCTCTCACACCAATATTTGCGTCTAGAGCCTTTGCATTGAGGGCTATCTGAAAACGGCTGTGGCGCTGAAGTTGCCTGAGAATGTGGAGTTGGTGGCATGTGAAACCCGCATGTGGAGCATTCGTTTGTGTGGGATGCTCTACTAGAATCATTCCTAGATAATGCACTCAAAGGGCACTAAGCATAGAGTGTGAAAACTGAGTTTCCTTGAGAGCTGCTTGGAAGCCTGATGGTGTGTGAAGTTAGTGAGCCAAATGGAGTTGTTCTCACACAAGAACCACTCGGCTGATCCTTCTTCAATATGCCCTTCACCAACATGCAGTGTTTCCTTGATTGAATTAGCTCTCACACCAATATTTGCGTCTAGAGCCTTTGCATTGAGGGCTATCTGAAAATGGCTGTGGCGCTGAATTTGCCTGAGAATGTGGAGTTGGTGGCATGAGGAACCCGCATGTGGAGCATTCGTTTGTGTGGGATGCTCACCAAGATTCATTTCAATCCTAGGCACTCAAAGGGCACTAAGCATAGAGTGTGAAAACTGAGTTTTCTTGAGAGCTGCTTGGAAGCCTGATGGTGTGTGAAGTTAGTGAGCCAAATGGAGTTGTTCTCCCACAAGAACCACTCGGCTGATCCTTCTTCAATATGCCCTTCACCAACATGCAGTGTTTCCTTGATTGAATTAGCTCTCACACCAATATATGCGTCTAGAGCCTTTGCATTGAGGGCTATCTGAAAATGGCTGTGGCGCTGAAGTTGCCTGAGAATGTGGAGTTGGTGGCATGTGGAACCCGCATGTGGAGCATTCGTTTGTGTGGGATGCTCACCAAGATTCATTTCAATCCTAGGCACTCAAAGGGCACTAAGCATAGAGTGTGAAAACTGAGTTTCCTTGAGAGCTGCTTGGAAGCCTGATGGTGTGTGAAGTTAGTGAGCCAAATGGAGTTGTTCTCCCACAAGAACCACTCGGCTGATCCTTCTTCAATATGCCCTTCACCAACATGCAGTGTTTCCTTGATTGAATTAGCTCTCACACCAATATTTGCGTCTAGAGCCTTTGCATTGAGGGCTATCTGAAAACGGCTGTGGCGCTGAAGTTGCCTGTGAATGTGGAGTTGGTGGCATGTGAAACCCGCATGTGGAGCATTCGTTTGTGTGGGATGCTCAGCAAGCTTCATTTCAGTCCTAGGCACACAAAGGGCACTAAGCATAGAGTGTGAAAACTGAGTTTCCTTGAGAGCTGCTTGGAAGCCTGATGGTGTGTGAAGTTCGTGAGCCAAATGGAGTTGTTCTCCCACAAGAACCACTCGGCTGATCCTTCTTCAATATGCCCTTCACCAACATGCAGTGTTTCCTTGATTGAATTAGCTCTCACACCAATATTTGCGTCTAGAGCCTTTGCATTGAGGGCTATCTGAAAACGGCTGTGGCGCTGAAGTTGCCTGTGAATGTGGAGTTGGTGGCATGTGAAACCCGCATGTGGAGCATTCGTTTGTTTGGGATGCTCTACTAGATTCATTCCTAGATAATGCACTCAAAGGGCACTAAGCATAGAGTGTGAAAACTGAGTTTCCTTGAGAGCTGCTTGGAAGCCTGATGGTGTGTGAAGTTAGTGAGCCAAATGGAGTTGTTCTCCCACAAGGACCACTTGGTTGATCCTTCTTCAATATGCCCTTCACCAACATGCAGTGTTTCCTTGATTGAATTAGCTCTCACACCAATATTTGCGTCTAGAGCCTATGCATTGAGGGCTATCTGAAAGCGGCTGTGGCGCTGAAGTTGCCTGTAAATGTGGAGTTGGTGGCATGTGAAACCCGCATGTGGAGCATTCGTTTGTGTGGGATGCTCACCAAGCTTCACTTAAATCCAAGGCACACAAAGGGCACTAAGCATAGAGTGTGAAAACTGAGTTTCCTTGAGAGCTGCTTGGAAGCCTGATGGTGTGTGAAGTTAGTGAGCCAAATGGAGTTGTTCTCCCACAAGGACCACTTGGTTGATCGTTCTTCAATATGCCCTTCAGCAACATGCAGTGTTTCCTTGATTGAATTAGCTCTCACACAAATATTTGCGTCTAGAGCCTTTGCATTGAGGGCTATCTGAAAATGGCTGTGGCGCTGAAGTTGCCTGAGAATGTGGAGTTGGTGGCATGTGGAACCCGCATGTGGAGCATTCGTTTGTGTGGGATGCTCACCAAGATTCATTTCAATCCTAGGCACTCAAAGGGCACTAAGCATAGAGTGTGAAAACTGAGTTTCCTTGAGAGCTGCTTGGAAGCCTGATGGTGTGTGAAGTTAGTGAGCCAAATGGAGTTGTTCTCCCACAAGAACCACTCGGCTGATCCTTCTTCAATATGCCCTTCACCAACATGCAGTGTTTCCTTGATTGAATTAGCTCTCACACCAATATTTGCGTCTAGAGCCTTTGCATTGAGGGCTATCTGAAAACGGCTGTGGCGCTGAAGTTGCCTGTGAATGTGGAGTTGGTGGCATGTGAAACCCGCATGTGGAGCATTCGTTTGTGTGGGATGCTCTACTAGATTCATTCCTAGATAATGCACTCAAAGGGCACTAAGCATAGAGTGTGAAAACTGAGTTTCCTTGAGAGCTGCTTGGAAGCCTGATGGTGTGTGAAGTTAGTGAGCCAAATGGAGTTGTTCTCACACAAGGACCACTTGGTTGATCCTTCTTCAATATGCCCTTCACCAACATGCAGTGTTTCCTTGATTGAATTAGCTCTCACACAAATATTTGCGTCTAGAGCCTTTGCATTGAGGGCTATCTGAAAGCGGCTGTGGCGCTGAAGTTGCCTGTAAATGTGGAGTTGGTGGCATGTGAAACCCGCATGTGGAGCATTCGTTTGTGTGGGATGCTCACCAAGCTTCACTTAAATCCAAGGCACACAAAGGGCACTAAGCATAGAGTGTGAAAACTGAGTTTCCTTGAGAGCTGCTTGGAAGCCTGATGGTGTGTGAAGTTAGTGAGCCAAATGGAGTTGTTCTCCCACAAGAACCACTCGGCTGATCCTTCTTCAATATGCCCTTCACCAACATGCAGTGTTTCCTTGATTGAATTAGCTCTCACACCAATATTTGCGTCTAGAGCCTTTGCATTGAGGGCTATCTGAAAACGGCTGTGGCGCTGAAGTTGTCTGTGAATGTGGAGTTGGTGGCATGTGAAACCCGCATGTGGAGCATTCGTTTGTGTGGGATGCTCTACCAGGTTCATTCCTAGATAATGCACTCAAAGGGCACTAAGCATAGAGTGTGAAAACTGAGTTTCCTTGAGAGCTGCTTGGAAGCCTGATGGTGTGTGAAGTTCGTGAGCCAAATGGAGTTGTTCTCCCACAAGAACCACTCGGCTGATCCTTCTTCAATATGCCCTTCACCAACATGCAGTGTTTCCTTGATTGAATTAGCTCTCACACCAATATTTGCGTCTAGAGCCTTTGCATTGAGGGCTATCTGAAAACGGCTGTGGCGCTGAAGTTGCCTGAGAATGTGGAGTTGGTGGCATGTGAAACCCGCATGTGGAGCATTCGTTTGTGTGGGATGCTCTACTAGAATCATTCCTAGATAATGCACTCAAAGGGCACTAAGCATAGAGTGTGAAAACTGAGTTTCCTTGAGAGCTGCTTGGAAGCCTGATGGTGTGTGAAGTTAGTGAGCCAAATGGAGTTGTTCTCACACAAGAACCACTCGGCTGATCCTTCTTCAATATGCCCTTCACCAACATGCAGTGTTTCCTTGATTGAATTAGCTCTCACACCAATATTTGCGTCTAGAGCCTTTGCATTGAGGGCTATCTGAAAATGGCTGTGGCGCTGAATTTGCCTGAGAATGTGGAGTTGGTGGCATGAGGAACCCGCATGTGGAGCATTCGTTTGTGTGGGATGCTCACCAAGATTCATTTCAATCCTAGGCACTCAAAGGGCACTAAGCATAGAGTGTGAAAACTGAGTTTTCTTGAGAGCTGCTTGGAAGCCTGATGGTGTGTGAAGTTAGTGAGCCAAATGGAGTTGTTCTCCCACAAGAACCACTCGGCTGATCCTTCTTCAATATGCCCTTCACCAACATGCAGTGTTTCCTTGATTGAATTAGCTCTCACACCAATATATGCGTCTAGAGCCTTTGCATTGAGGGCTATCTGAAAATGGCTGTGGCGCTGAAGTTGCCTGAGAATGTGGAGTTGGTGGCATGTGGAACCCGCATGTGGAGCATTCGTTTGTGTGGGATGCTCACCAAGATTCATTTCAATCCTAGGCACTCAAAGGGCACTAAGCATAGAGTGTGAAAACTGAGTTTCCTTGAGAGCTGCTTGGAAGCCTGATGGTGTGTGAAGTTAGTGAGCCAAATGGAGTTGTTCTCCCACAAGAACCACTCGGCTGATCCTTCTTCAATATGCCCTTCACCAACATGCAGTGTTTCCTTGATTGAATTAGCTCTCACACCAATATTTGCGTCTAGAGCCTTTGCATTGAGGGCTATCTGAAAACGGCTGTGGCGCTGAAGTTGCCTGTGAATGTGGAGTTGGTGGCATGTGAAACCCGCATGTGGAGCATTCGTTTGTGTGGGATGCTCAGCAAGCTTCATTTCAGTCCTAGGCACACAAAGGGCACTAAGCATAGAGTGTGAAAACTGAGTTTCCTTGAGAGCTGCTTGGAAGCCTGATGGTGTGTGAAGTTCGTGAGCCAAATGGAGTTGTTCTCCCACAAGAACCACTCGGCTGATCCTTCTTCAATATGCCCTTCACCAACATGCAGTGTTTCCTTGATTGAATTAGCTCTCACACCAATATTTGCGTCTAGAGCCTTTGCATTGAGGGCTATCTGAAAACGGCTGTGGCGCTGAAGTTGCCTTCCTGTGAATGTGGAGTTGGTGGCATGTGAAACCCGCATGTGGAGCATTCGTTTGTTTGGGATGCTCTACTAGATTCATTCCTAGATAATGCACTCAAAGGGCACTAAGCATAGAGTGTGAAAACTGAGTTTCCTTGAGAGCTGCTTGGAAGCCTGATGGTGTGTGAAGTTAGTGAGCCAAATGGAGTTGTTCTCCCACAAGGACCACTTGGTTGATCCTTCTTCAATATGCCCTTCACCAACATGCAGTGTTTCCTTGATTGAATTAGCTCTCACACCATATTTGCGTCTAGAGCCTATGCATTGAGGGCTATCTGAAAGCGGCTGTGGCGCTGAAGTTGCCTGTAAATGTGGAGTTGGTGGCATGTGAAACCCGCATGTGGAGCATTCGTTTGTGTGGGATGCTCACCAAGCTTCACTTAAATCCAAGGCACACAAAGGGCACTAAGCATAGAGTGTGAAAACTGAGTTTCCTTGAGAGCTGCTTGGAAGCCTGATGGTGTGTGAAGTTAGTGAGCCAAATGGAGTTGTTCTCCCACAAGAACCACTCGGCTGATCCTTCTTCAATATGCCCTTCACCAACATGCAGTGTTTCCTTGATTGAATTAGCTCTCACACCAATATTTGCGTCTAGAGCCTTTGCATTGAGGGCTATCTGAAAACGGCTGTGGCGCTGAAGTTGCCTGTGAATGTGGAGTTGGTGGCATGTGAAACCCGCATGTGGAGCATTCGTTTGTGTGGGATGCTCTACCAGGTTCATTCCTAGATAATGCACTCAAAGGGCACTAAGCATAGAGTGTGAAAACTGAGTTTCCTTGAGAGCTGCTTGGAAGCCTGATGGTGTGTGAAGTTCGTGAGCCAAATGGAGTTGTTCTCCCACAAGAACCACTCGGCTGATCCTTCTTCAATATGCCCTTCACCAACATGCAGTGTTTCCTTGATTGAATTAGCTCTCACACCAATATTTGCGTCTAGAGCCTTTGCATTGAGGGCTATCTGAAAACGGCTGTGGCGCTGAAGTTGCCTGAGAATGTGGAGTTGGTGGCATGTGAAACCCGCATGTGGAGCATTCGTTTGTGTGGGATGCTCTACTAGATTCATTCCTAGATAATGCACTCAAAGGGCACTAAGCATAGAGTGTGAAAACTGAGTTTCCTTGAGAGCTGCTTGGAAGCCTGATGGTGTGTGAAGTTAGTGAGCCAAATGGAGTTGTTCTCCTACAAGAACCACTCGGCTGATCCTTCTTCAATATGCCTTCACCAACATGCAGTGTTTCCTTGATTGAATTAGCTCTCACACCAATATTTGCGTCTAGAGCCTTTGCATTGAGGGCTATCTGAAAACACCTGTGGCGCTGAATTTGCCTGTGAATGTGGAGTTGGTGGCATGTGAAACCCGCATGTGGAGCATTCGTTTGTGTGGGATGCTCTACCAGGTTCATTCCTAGATAATGCACTCAAAGGGCACTAAGCATAGAGTGTGAAAACTGAGTTTCCTTGAGAGCTGCTTGGAAGCCTGATGGTGTGTGAAGTTAGTGAGCCAAATGGAGTTGTTCTCCCACAAGAACCACTCGGCTGATCCTTCTTCAATATGCCCTTCAGCAACATGCAGTGTTTCCTTGATTGAATTAGCTCTCACACCAATATTTGCGTCTAGAGCCTTTGCATTGAGGGCTATCTGAAAACGGCTGTGGCGCTGAAGTTGCCTGTGAATGTGGAGTTGGTGGCATGTGAAACCCGCATGTGGAGCATTCGTTTGTGTGGGATGCTCAGCAAGCTTCATTTCAGTCCTAGGCACACAAAGGGCACTAAGCATAGAGTGTGAAAACTGAGTTTCTTGAGAGCTGCTTGGAAGCCTGATGGTGTGTGAAGTTAGTGAGCCAAATGGAGTTGTTCTCCCACAAGGACCACTTGGTTGATCGTTCTTCAATATGCCCTTCAGCAACATGCAGTGTTTCCTTGATTGAATTAGCTCTCACACCAATATTTGCGTCTAGAGCCTTTGCATTGAGGGCTATCTGAAACGGCTGTGGCGCTGAAGTTGCCTGTGAATGTGGAGTTGGTGGCATGTGAAACCCGCATGTGGAGCATTCGTTTGTGTGGATGCTCTACCAGGTTCATTCCGAGATAATGCACTCAAAGGGCACTAAGCATAGAGTGTGAAAACTGAGTTTCCTTGAGAGCTGCTTGGAAGCCTGATGGTGTGTGAAGTTAGTGAGCCAAATGGAGTTGTTCTCCCACAAGGACCACTTGGTTGATCGTTCTTCAATATGCCCTTCAGCAACATGCAGTGTTTCCTTGATTGAATTAGCTCTCACACCAATATTTGCGTCTAGAGCCTTTGCATTGAGGGCTATCTGAAAACGGCTGTGGCGCTGAAGTTGCCTGTGAATGTGGAGTTGGTGGCATGTGAAACCCGCATGTGGAGCATTCGTTTGTGTGGATGCTCTACTAGATTCATTCCTAGATAATGCACTCAAAGGGCACTAAGCATAGAGTGTGATAACTGAGTTTCCTTGAGAGCTGCTTGGAAGCCTGATGGTGTGTGAAGTTAGTGAGCCAAATGGAGTTGTTCTCCCACAAGAACCACTCGGCTGATCCTTCTTCAATATGCCCTTCACCAACATGCAGTGTTTCCTTGATTGAATTAGCTCTCACACCAATATTTGCGTCTAGAGCCTTTGCATTGAGGGCTATCTGAAAACGGCTGTGGCACTGAAGTTGTCTGTGAATGTCGAGTTGGTGGCATGTGAAACCCGCATGTGGAGCATTCGTTTGTGTGGGATGCTCTACCAGGTTCATTCCTAGATAATGCACTCAAAGGGCACTAATCATAGAGTGTGAAAACTGAGTTTCCTTGAGAGCTGCTTGGAAGCCTGATGGTGTGTGAAGTTAGTGAGCCAAATGGAGTTGTTCTCCCACAAGAACCACTCGGCTGATCCTTCTTCAATATGCCCTTCACCAACATGCAGTGTTTCCTTGATTGAATTAGCTCTCACACCAATATTTGCGTCTAGAGCCTTTGCATTGAGGGCTATCTGAAAACGGCTGTGGCGCTGAAGTTGCCTGTGAATGTGGAGTTGGTGGCATGTGAAACCCGCATGTGGAGCATTCGTTTGTGTGGGATGCTCACCAAGCTTCATTTCAGTCCTAGGCACTCAAAGGGCACTAATCATAGAGTGTGAAAACTGAGTTTCCTTGAGAGCTGCTTGGAAGCCTGATGGTGTGTGAAGTTAGTGAGCCAAATGGAGTTGTTCTCCCACAAGAACCACTCGGCTGATCCTTCTTCAATATGCCCTTCAGCAACATGCAGTGTTTCCTTGATTGAATTAGCTCTCACACCAATATTTGCGTCTAGAGCCTTTGCATTGAGGGCTATCTGAAAATGGCTGTGGCGCTGAATTTGCCTGAGAATGTGGAGTTGGTGGCATGAGGAACCCGCATGTGGAGCATTCGTTTGTGTGGGATGCTCACCAAGATTCATTTCAATCCTAGGCACTCAAAGGGCACTAAGCATAGAGTGTGAAAACTGAGTTTCCTTGAGAGCTGCTTGGAAGCCTGATGGTGTGTGAAGTTAGTTGAGCCAAATGGAGTTGTTCTCCCACAAGGACCACTCGCCTGATTCTTCTTCAATATGCCCTTCACCAATATGCAGTGTTTCCTTGATTGAATTAGCTCTCACACCAATATTTACATCTAGAGCCTTTGCATTGAGGGCTATCTGAAAATGGCTGTGGCACTGAAGTTGCCTGTGAATGTGGAGTTGGTGGCATGTGAAACCCGCATGTAGAGCATTCGTTTGTGTGGGATGCTCACCAATCTTCATTTAAATCCAAGGCACACAAAGGGCACTAAGCATAGAGTGTGAAAACTGAGTTTCCTTGAGAGCTGCTTGGAAGCCTGATGGTGTGTGAAGTTAGTGAGCCAAATGGAGTTGTTCTCCCACAAGAACCACTCGGCTGATCCTTCTTCAATATGCCCTTCACCAACATGCAGTGTTTCCTTGATTGAATTAGCTCTCACACCAATATTTGCGTCTAGAGCCTTTGCATTGAGGGCTATCTGAAAATGTCTGTGGCGCTGAAGTTGCCTGTGAATGTGGAGTTGGTGGCATGAGGAACCCGCATGTGGAGCATTCGTTTGTGTGGGATGCTCACCAAGATTCATTTCAATCCTAGGCACTCAAAGGGCACTAAGCATAGAGTGTGAAAACTGAGTTTCCTTGAGAGCTGCTTGGAAGCCTGATGGTGTGTGAAGTTAGTGAGCCAAATGGAGTTGTTCTCCCACAAGAACCACTCGGCTGATCCTTCTTCAATATGCCCTTCAGCAACATGCAGTGTTTCCTTGATTGAATTAGCTCTCACACCAATATTTGCGTCTAGAGCCTTTGCATTGAGGGCTATCTGAAAATGGCTGTGGCGCTGAATTTGCCTGAGAATGTGGAGTTGGTGGCATGTGGAACCCGCATGTGGAGCATTCGTTTGTGTGGGATGCTCACCAAGATTCATTTCAATCCTAGGCACTCAAAGGGCACTAAGCATAGAGTGTGAAAACTGAGTTTCCCTGAGAGCTGCTTGGAAGCCTGATGGTGTGTGAAGTTAGTGAGCCAAATGGAGTTGTTCTCCCACAAGAACCCTCGGCTGATCCTTCTTCAATATGCCCTTCACCAACATGCAGTGTTTCCTTGATTGAATTAGCTCTCACACCAATATTTGCGTCTAGAGCCTTTGCATTGAGGGCTATCTGAAAACGGCTGTGGCGCTGAAGTTGCCTGTGAATGTGGAGTTGGTGGCATGTGAAACCCGCATGTGGAGCATTCGTTTGTGTGGGATGCTCTACTAGATTCATTCCTAGATAATGCACTCAAAGGGCACTAAGCATAGAGTGTGAAAACTGAGTTTCCTTGAGAGCTGCTTGGAAGCCTGATGGTGTGTGAAGTTAGTGAGCCAAATGGAGTTGTTCTCGCACAAGGACCACTTGGTTGATCGTTCTTCAATATGCCCTTCACCAACATGCAGTGTTTCCTTGATTGAATTAGCTCTCACACCAATATTTGCGTCTAGAGCCTTTGCATTGAGGGCTATCTGAAAACGGCTGTGGCGCTGAAGTTGCCTGTGAATGTGGAGTTGGTGGCATGTGAAACCCGCATGTGGAGCATTCGTTTGTGTGGTATGCTCTACCAGGTTCATTTCTAGATAATGCACTCAAAGGGCACTAAGCATAGAGTGTGAAAACTGAGTTTCCTTGAGAGCTGCTTGGAAGCCTGATGGTGTGTGAAGTTAGTGAGCCAAATGGAGTTGTTCTCCCACAAGAACCACTCGGCTGATCCTTCTTCAATATGCCCTTCACCAACATGCAGTGTTTCCTTGATTGAATTAGCTCTCACACCAATATTTGCGTCTAGATCCTTTGCATTGAGGGCTATCTGAAAATGGCTGTGGCGCTGAAGTTGCCTGAGAATGTGGAGTTGGTGGCATATGGAACCCGCATGTGGAGCATTCGTTTGTGTGGGATGCTCTACCAGGTTCATTCCGAGATAATGCACTCAAAGGGCACTAAGCATAGAGTGTGAAAACTGAGTTTCCTTGAGAGCTGCTTGGAAGCCTGATGGTGTGTGAAGTTAGTGAGCCAAATGGAGTATTCTCCCACAAGGACCATTCGCCTGATTTTTCTTCAATATGCCCTTCAGCAACATGAAGTGTTTCCTTGATTGAATTAGCTCTCACACCAATATTTACATCTAGAGGCTTTGCATTGAGGGCTATCTCAAAATGGCTGTGGCACTGAAGTTGCCTGTGAATGTGGAGTTGGTGGCATGTGAAACCCGCATGTGGAGCATTCGTTTGTGTGGGATGCTCAGCAAGCTTCATTTCAGTCCTAGGCACACAAGGGCACTAAGCATAGAGTGTGAAAACTGAGTTTCCTTGAGAGCTGCTTGGAAGCCTGATGGTGTGTGAAGAGTTAGTGAGCCAAATGGAGTTGTTCTCCCAAGAACCACTCGGCTGATCCTCTTCAATATGCCCTTCAGCAACATGCAGTGTTTCCTTGATTGAATTAGCTCTCACACCAATATTTGCGTCTAGAGCCTTTGCATTGAGGGCTATCTGAAAACGGCTGTGGCGCTGAAGTTGCCTGTGAATGTGGAGTTGGTGGCATGTGAAACCCGCATGTGGAGCATTCGTTTGTGTGGGATGCTCTACCAGGTTCATTCCTAGATAATGCACTCAAAGGGCACTAAGCATAGAGTGTGAAAACTGAGTTTCCTTGAGAGCTGCTTGGAAGCCTGATGGTGTGTGAAGTTAGTGAGCCAAATGGAGTTGTTCTCCCACAAGAACCACTCGGCTGATCCTTCTTCAATATGCCCTTCACCAACATGCAGTGTTTCCTTGATTGAATTAGCTCTCACACCAATATTTGCGTCTAGAGCCTTTGCATTGAGGGCTATCTGAAAACGGCTGTGGTGCTGAAGTTGTCTGAGAATGTGGAGTTATTGGCATGTGAAACCCGCATTTGGAGCATTCGTTTGTGTGGGATGCTCTACCAGGTTCATTCCTAGATAATGCACTCAAAGGGCACTAATCATAGAGTGTGAAAACTGAGTTTCCTTGAGAGCTGCTTGGAAGCCTGATGGTGTGTGAAGTTAGTGAGCCAAATGGAGTTGTTCTCCCACAAGAACCACTCGGCTGATCCTTCTTCAATATGCCCTTCACCAACATGCAGTGTTTCCTTGATTGAATTAGCTCTCACACCAATATTTGCGTCTAGAGCCTTTGCATTGAGGGCTATCTGAAAACAGCTGTGGCGCTGATTTTGCCTGAGAATGTGGAGTTGGTGGCATGTGGAACCCGCATGTGGAGCATTCGTTTGTGTGGGATGCTCTACCAGGTTCATTCCTAGATAATGCACTCAAAGGGCACTAAGCATAGAGTGTGAAAACTGAGTTTCCTTGATAGCTGCTTGGAAGCCTGATGGTGTGTGAAGTTCGTGAGCCAAATGGAGTTGTTCTCACACAAGAACCACTCGGCTGATCCTTCTTCAATATGCCCTTCACCAACATGCAGTGTTTCCTTGATTGATGATTAGCTCTCACACCAATATTTGCGTCTAGCCTTTGCATTGAGGGCTATCTGAAAACGGCTGTGGCGCTGAAGTTGCCTGTGAATGTGGAGTTGGTGGCCTGTGAAACCCGCATGTGGAGCATTCGTTTGTGTGGGATGCTCACCAAGCTTCATTTCAGTCCTAGGCACACAAAGGGCACTAAGCATAGAGTGTGAAAACTGAGTTTCCTTGAGAGCTGCTTGGAAGCCTGATGGTGTGTGAAGTTAGTCAGCCAAATGGAGTTGTTCTCCCACAAGAACCACTCGGCTGATCCTTCTTCAATATGCCCTTCACCAACATGCAGTGTTTCCTTGATTGAATTAGCTCTCACACCAATATTTGCGTCTAGAGCCTTTGCATTGAGGGCTATCTGAAAACGGCTGTGGCACTGAAGTTGCCTGTGAATGTGGAGTTGGTGGCATGTGAAACCCGCATGTGGAGCATTCGTATGTGTGGGATGCTCTACCAGGTTCATTCCTAGATAATGCACTCAAAGGGCACTAAGCATAGAGTGTGAAAACTGAGTTTACTTGAGAGCTGCTTGGAAGCCTGATGGTGTGTGAAGTTAGTGAGCCAAATGGAGTTGTTCTCCCACAAGAACCACTCGGCTGATCCTTCTTCAATATGCCCTTCACCAACATGCAGTGTTTTCTTGATTGAATTAGCTCTCACACCAATATTTGCGTCTAGAGCCTTTGCATTGAGGGCTATCTGAAAACGGCTGTGGCGCTGAAGTTGTGTGAAAATGTTGAGTTGGTGGCATGTGAAACCCGCATGTGGAGCATTCGTTTGTGTGGGATGCTCTACTAGATTCATTCCTAGATAATGCACTCAAAGGGCACTAAGCATAGAGTGTGAAAACTGAGTTTCCTTGAGAGCTGCTTGGAAGCCTGATGGTGTGTGAAGTTAGCGAGCCAAATGGAGTTGTTCTCGCACAAGGACCACTTGGTTGATCGTTCTTCAATATGCCCTTCACCAACATGCAGTGTTTCCTTGATTGAATTAGCTCTCACACCAATATTTGCGTCTAGAGCCTTTGCATTGAGGGCTATCTGAAAACGGCTGTGGCGCTGAAGTTGCCTGTGAATGTGGAGTTGGTGGCATGTGAAACCCGCATGTGGAGCATTCGTTTGTGTGGGATGCTCTACCAGGTTCATTCCTAGATAATGCACTCAAAGGGCACTAAGCATAGAGTGTGAAAACTGAGTTTCCTTGAGAGCTGCTGGAAACCTGATGGTGTGTGAAGTTAGTGAGCCAAATGGAGTTGTTCTCCCACAAGAACCACTCGGCTGATCCTTCTTCAATATGCCCTTCACCAACATGCAGTGTTTCCTTGATTGAATTAACTCTCACACCAATATTTGCATCTAGAGCCTTTGCATTGAGGGCTATCTGAAAACGGCTGTGGCGCTGAAGTTGCCTGTGAATGTGGAGTTGGTGGCATGTGAAACCCGCATGTGGAGCATTCGTTTGTGTGGGATGCTCTACCAGATTCATTCCTACATAATGCACTCAAAGGGCACTAAGCATAGAGTGTGAAAACTGAGTTTCCTTGAGAGCTGCTTGGAAGCCTGATGGTGTGTGAAGTTAGTGAGCCAAATGGAGTTGTTCTCCCACAAGAACCACTCGGCTGATCCTTCTTCAATATGCCCTTCACCAACATGCACTGTTTCCTTGATTGAATTAACTCTCACACCAATATTTGCGTCTAGAGCCTTTGCATTGAGGGCTATCTGAAAACGGCTGTGGCGCTGAAGTTGCCTGTGAATGTGGAGTTGGTGGCATGTGGAACCCTAACCCGCATGTGGAGCATTCGTTTGTGTGGGATGCTCACCAAGATTCATTTCAGTCCTAGGCACTCAAAGGGCACTAAGCATAGAGTGTGAAAACTGAGTTTCCTTGAGAGCTGCTTGGAAGCCTGATGGTGTGTGAAGTTAGTGAGCCAAATGGAGTTGTTCTCACACAAGGACCACTCGGCTGATTCTTCTTCAATATGCCCTTCACCAATATGCACTGTTTCCTTGATTGAATTAGCTCTCACACCAATATTTACATCTAGAGGCTTAGCATTGAGGGCTATCTGAAAATGGCTGTGGCACTGAAGTTGCCTGAGAATGTGGAGTTGGTGGCATGTGAAACCCGCATGTGGAGCATTCGTTTGTGTGGGATGCTCACCAAGCTTCAATTAAATCCAAGGCACTCAAAGGGCACTAAGCATAGAGTGTGAAAACTGAGTTTCCTTGAGAGCTGCTTGGAAGCCTGATGGTGTGTGAAGTTAGTGAGCCAAATGGAGTTGTTCTCCCACAAGAACCACTCGGCTGATCCTTCTTCAATATGCCCTTCACCAACATGCAGTGTTTCCTTGATTGAATTAGCTCTCACACCAATATTTGCGTCTAGAGCCTTTGCATTGAGGCTATCTGAAAACGGCTGTGGCGCTGAAGTTGCCTGTGAATGTGGAGTTGGTGGCATGTGAAACCCGCATGTGGAGCATTCGTTTGTGTGGGATGCTCTACCAGGTTCATTCCTAGATAATGCACTCAAAAGGGCACTAAGCATAGAGTGTGAAAACTGAGTTTCCTTGAGAGCTGCTGGAAGCCTGATGGTGTTGAAGTTAGTGAGCCAAATGGAGTTGTTCTCCCACAAGAACCACTCGGCTGATCCTTCTTCAATATGCCCTTCACCAACATGCAGTGTTTCCTTGATTGAATTAGCTCTCACACCAATATTTGCGTCTAGAGCCTTTGCATTGAGGGCTATCTGAAACACCTGTGGCGCTGAATTTGCTGAGAATGTGGAGTTGGTGGCATGTGAAACCCGCATGTGGAGCATTCGTTTGTGTGGGATGCTCTACCAGGTTCATTCCTAGATAATGCACTCAAAGGGCACTAAGCATAGAGTGTGAAAACTGAGTTTCCTTGAGAGCTGCTTGGAAGCCTGATGGTGTGTGAAGTTAGTGAGCCAAATGGAGTTGTTCTCCACAAGAACCACTCGGCTGATCCTTCTTCAATAAGCCCTTCACCAACATGCAGTGTTTCCTTGATTGAATTAGCTCTCACACCAATATTTGCGTCTAGAGCCTTTGCATTGAGGGCTATCTGAAAACGGCTGTGGCGCTGAAGTTGCCTGTGAATTTGGAGTTGGTGGCATGTGAAACCCGCATGTGGAGCATTCGTTTGTGTGGGATGCTCACCAAGCTTCATTTCAGTCCTAGGCACTCAAAGGGCACTAATCATAGAGTGTGAAAACTGAGTTTCCTTGAGAGCTGCTTGGAAGCCTGATGGTGTGTGAAGTTAGTGAGCCAAATGGAGTTGTTCTCCCACAAGAACCACTCGGCTGATCCTTCTTCAATATGCCCTCACCAACATGCAGTGTTTCCTTGATTGAATTAGCTCTCACACCAATATTTGCGTCTAGAGCCTTTGCATTGAGGGCTATCTGAAAACGGCTGTGGCGCTGAAGTTGCCTGTGATGTGGAGTTGGTGGCATGTGAAACCCGCATGTGGAGCATTTCGTTTGTGTGGGATGCTCTACTAGATTCATTCCTAGATAATGCACTCAAAGGGCACTAAGCATAGAGTGTGAAAACTGAGTTTCCTTGAGAGCTGCTTGGAAGCCTGATGGTGTGTGAAGTTAGCGAGCCAAATGGAGTTGTTCTCGCACAAGGACCACTTGGTTGATCGTTCTTCAATATGCCCTTCACCAACATGCAGTGTTTCCTTGATTGAATTAGCTCTCACACCAATATTTGCGTCTAGAGCCTTTGCATTGAGGGCTATCTGAAACGGCTGTGGCGCTGAAGTTGCCTGTGAATGTGGAGTTGGTGGCATGTGAAACCCGCATGTGGAGCATTCGTTTGTGTGGGATGCTCTACCAGGTTCATTCCTAGATAATGCACTCAAAGGGCACTAAGCATAGAGTGTGAAAACTGAGTTTCCTTGAGAGCTGCAGGAAACCTGATGGTGTGTGAAGTTAGTGAGCCAAATGGAGTTGTTCTCCACAAGAACCACTCGGCTGATCCTTCTTCAATATGCCCTTCACCAACATGCAGTGTTTCCTTGATTGAATTAACTCTCACACCAATATTTGCATCTAGAGCCTTTGCATTGAGGGCTATCTGAAAACGGCTGTTGGCGCTGAAGTTGCCTGTGAATGTGGAGTTGGTGGCATGTGAAACCCGCATGTGGAGCATTCGTTTGTGTGGGATGCTCTACCAGATTCATTCCTACATAATGCACTCAAAGGGCACTAAGCATAGAGTGTGAAAACTGAGTTTCCTTGAGAGCTGCTTGGAAGCCTGATGGTGTGTGAAGTTAGTGAGCCAAATGGAGTTGTTCTCCCACAAGAACCACTCGGCTGATCCTTCTTCAATATGCCCTTCACCAACATGCACTGTTTCCTTGATTGAATTAACTCTCACACCAATATTTGCGTCTAGAGCCTTTGCATTGAGGGCTATCTGAAAACGGCTGTGGCGCTGAAGTTGCCTGTGAATGTGGAGTTGGTGGCATGTGGAACCCGCATGTGGAGCATTCGTTTGTGTGGGATGCTCACCAAGATTCATTTCAGTCCTAGGCACTCAAAGGGCACTAAGCATAGAGGTGTGAAAACTGAGTTTCCTTGAGAGCTGCTTGGAAGCCTGATGGTGTGTGAAGTTAGTGAGCCAAATGGAGTTGTTCTCACACAAGGACCACTCGGCTGATTCTTCTTCAATATGCCCTTCACCAATATGCACTGTTTCCTTGATTGAATTAGCTCTCACACCAATATTTACATCTAGAGGCTTTGCATTGAGGGCTATCTGAAAATGGCTGTGGCCACTGAAGTTGCCTGAGAATGTGGAGTTGGTGGCATGTGAAAACCCGCATGTGGAGCATTCGTTTGTGTGGGATGCTCACCAAGCTTCAATAAATCCAAGGGCACTCAAAGGGCACTAAGCATAGAGTGTGAAAACTGAGTTTCCTTGAGAGCTGCTTGGAAGCCTGATGGTGTGTGAAGTTAGTGAGCCAAATGGAGTTGTTCTCCCACAAGAACCACTCGGCTGATCCTTCTTCAATATGCCCTTCACCAACATGCAGTGTTTCCTTGATTGAATTAGCTCTCACACCAATATTTGCGTCTAGAGCCTTTGCATTGAGGGCTATCTGAAAACGGCTGTGGCGCTGAAGTTGCCTGTGAATGTGGAGTTGGTGGCATGTGAAACCCGCATGTGGAGCATTCGTTTGTGTGGGATGCTCTACCAGGTTCATTCCTAGATAATGCACTCAAAGGGCACTAAGCATAGAGTGTGAAAACTGAGTTTCCTTGAGAGCTGCTTGAAGCCTGATGGTGTGTGAAGTTAGTGAGCCAAATGGAGTTGTTCTCCCACAAGAACCACTCGGCTGATCCTTCTTCAATATGCCCTTCACCAACATGCAGTGTTTCCTTGATTGAATTAGCTCTCACACCAATATTTGCGTCTAGAGCCTTTGCATTGAGGGCTATCTGAAAACACCTGTGGCGCTGAATTTGCCTGAGAATGTGGAGTTGGTGGCATGTGAAACCCGCATGTGGAGCATTCGTTTGTGTGGGATGCTCTACCAGGTTCATTCCTAGATAATGCACTCAAAGGGCACTAAGCATAGAGTGTGAAAACTGAGTTTCCTTGAGAGCTGCTTGGAAGCCTGATGGTGTGTGAAGTTAGTGAGCCAAATGGAGTTGTTCTCCCACAAGAACCACTCGGCTGATCCTTCTTCAATAAGCCCTTCACCAACATGCAGTGTTTCCTTGATTGAATTAGCTCTCACACCAATATTTGCGTCTAGAGCCTTTGCATTGAGGGCTATCTGAAAACGGCTGTGGCGCTGAAGTTGCCTGTGAATTTGGAGTTGGTGGCATGTGAAACCCGCATGTGGAGCATTCGTTTGTGTGGGATGCTCACCAAGCTTCATTTCAGTCCTAGGCACTCAAAGGGCACTAATCATAGAGTGTGAAAACTGAGTTTCCTTGAGAGCTGCTTGGAAGCCTGATGGTGTGTGAAGTTAGTGAGCCAAATGGAGTTGTTCTCCCACAAGAACCACTCGGCTGATCCTTCTTCAATATGCCCTTCACCAACATGCAGTGTTTCCTTGATTGAATTAGCTCTCACACCAATATTTGCGTCTAGAGCCTTTGCATTGAGGGCTATCTGAAAATGGCTGTGGCGCTGAATTTGCCTGAGAATGTGGAGTTGGTGGCATGAGGAACCCGCATGTGGAGCATTCGTTTGTGTGGGATGCTCACCAAGATTTCATTTCAATCCTAGGCACTCAAAGGGCACTAAGCATAGAGTGTGAAAACAGTTTTCTTGAGAGCTGCTTGGAAGCCTGATGGTGTGTGAAGTTAGTGAGCCAAATGGAGTTGTTCTCCCACAAGAACCACTCGGCTGATCCTTCTTCAATATGCCCTTCACCAACATGCAGTGTTTCCTTGATGAATTAGCTCTCACACCAATATTTGCGTCTAGAGCCTTTGCATTGAGGGCTATCTGAAAACACCTGTGGCGCTGAATTTGCCTGAGAATGTGGAGTTGGTGGCATGTGAAACCCGCATGTGGAGCATTCGTTTGTGTGGGATGCTCTACCAGGTTCATTCCTAGATAATGCACTCAAAGGGCACTAAGCATAGAGTGTGAAAACTGAGTTTCCTTGAGAGCTGCTTGGAAGCCTGATGGTGTGTGAAGTTAGTGAGCCAAATGGAGTTGTTCTCCCACAAGAACCACTCGGCTGATCCTTCTTCAATATGCCCTTCACCAACATGCAGTGTTTCTTGATTGAATTAGCTCTCACACCATATTTGCGTCTAGAGCCTTTGCATTGAGGGCTATCTGAAAACGGCTGTGGCGCTGAAGTTGCTGTGAATGTGGAGTTGGTGGCATGTGAAACCCGCATGTGGAGCATTCGTTTGTGTGGGATGCTCACCAAGCTTCATTTCAGTCCTAGGCACTCAAAGGGCACTAATCATAGAGTGTGAAAACTGAGTTTCCTTGAGAGCTGCTTGGAAGCCTGATGGTGTGTGAAGTTAGTGAGCCAAATGGAGTTGTTCTCCCACAAGAACCACTCGGCTGATCCTTCTTCAATATGCCCTTCACCAACATGCAGTGTTTCCTTGATTGAATTAGCTCTCACACCAATATTTGCGTCTAGAGCCTTTGCATTGAGGGCTATCTGAAAATGGCTGTGGCGCTGAATTTGCCTGAGAATGTGGAGTTGGTGGCATGAGGAACCCCGCATGTGGAGCATTCGTTTTGTGTGGGATGCTCACCAAGATTCATTTCAATCCTAGGCACTCAAAGGGCACTAAGCATAGAGTGTGAAAACTGAGTTTTCTTGAGAGCTGCTTGGAAGCCTGATGGTGTGTGAAGTTAGTGAGCCAAATGGAGTTGTTCTCCCACAAGAACCACTCGGCTGATCCTTCTTCAATATGCCCTTCACCAACATGCAGTGTTTCCTTGATTGAATTAGCTCTCACACCAATATTTGCGTCTAGAGCCTTTGCATTGAGGGCTATCTGAAAATGGCTGTGGCGCTGAAGTTGCCTGAGAATGTGGACTTGGTGGCATGTGGAACCCGCATGTGGAGCATTCGTTTGTGTGGGATGCTCACCAAGATTCATTTCAATCCTAGCACTCAAAGGGCACTAAGCATAGAGTGTGAAACCTGAGTTTCCTTGAGAGCTGCTTGGAAGCCTGATGGTGTGTGAAGTTAGTGAGCCAAATGGAGTTGTTCTCCCACAAGAACCACTCGGCTGATCCTTCTTCAATATGCCCTTCACCAACATGCAGTGTTTCCTTGATTGAATTAGCTCTCACACCAATATTTGCGTCTAGAGCCTTGCATTGAGGGCTATCTGAAAGCGGCTGTTGCGCTGAAGTTGCCTGTAAATGTGGAGTTGGTGGCATGTGAAACCCGCATGTGGAGCATTCGTTTGTGTGGGATGCTCACCAAGCTTCATTTAAATCCAAGGCACACAAAGGGCACTAAGCATAGAGTGTGAAAACTGAGTTTCCTTGAGAGCTGCTTGGAAGCCTGATGGTGTGTGAAGTTAGTGAGCCAAATGAGTTGTTCTCCCACAAGAACCACTCGGCTGATCCTTCTTCAATATGCCCTTCACCAACATGCAGTGTTTCCTTGATTGAATTAGCTCTCACACCAATATTTGCCTCTAGAGCCTTTGCATTGAGGGCTATCTGAAAACGGCTGTGGCGCTGAAGTTGCCTGTGAAATGTGGAGTTGGTGGCATGTGAAACCCGCATGTGGAGCATTCGTTTGTGTGGGATGCTCTACCAGGTTCATTCCTAGATAATGCACTCAAAGGGCACTAAGCATAGAGTGTGAAAACTGAGTTTCCTTGAGAGCTGCTTGGAAGCCTGATGGTGTGTGAAGTTAGTGAGCCAAATGGAGTTGTTCTCCCACAAGAAAAACTCGGCTGATCCTTCTTCAATATGCCCTTCACCAACATGCAGTGTTTCCTTGATTGAATTAGCTCTCACACCAATATTTGCGTCTAGAGCCTTTGCATTGAGGGCTATCTGAAAACGGCTGTGGCGCTGAAGTTGCCTGAGAATGTGGAGCATGTGAAACCCGCATGTGGAGCATTCGTTTGTGTGGGATGCTCTACTAGATTCATTCCTAGATAATGCACTCAAAGGGCACTAAGCATAGAGTGTGAAAACTGAGTTTCCTTGAGAGCTGCTTGGAAGCCTGATGGTGTGTGAAGTTAGTGAGCCAAATGGAGTTGTTCTCCTACAAGAACCACTCGGCTGATCCTTCTTCAATATGCCCTTCACCAACATGCAGTGTTTCCTTGATTGAATTAGCTCTCACACCAATATTTGCGTCTAGAGCCTTTGCATTGAGGGCTATCTGAAAACACCTGTGGCGCTGAATTTGCCTGAGAATGTGGAGTTGGTGGCATGTGAAACCCGCATGTGGAGCATTCGTTTGTGTGGGATGCTCACCAAGATTCATTTCAATCCTAGGCACTCAAAGGGCACTAAGCATAGAGTGTGAAAACTGAGTTTTCTTGAGAGCTGCTTGGAAGCCTGATGGTGTGTGAAGTTAGTGAGCCAAATGGAGTTGTTCTCCCACAAGAACCACTCGGCTGATCCTTCTTCAATATGCCCTTCACCAACATGCAGTGTTTCCTTGATTGAATTAGCTCTCACACCAATATTTGCGTCTAGAGCCTTTGCATTGAGGGCTATCTGAAAATGGCTGTGGCGCTGAAGTTGCCTGAGAATGTCGAGTTGGTGGCATGTGGAATCCGCATGTGGAGCATTCGTTTGTGTGGGATGCTCACCAAGATTCATTTCAATCCTAGGCACTCAAAGGGCACTAAGCATAGAGTGTGAAAACTGAGTTTCCTTGAGAGCTGCTTGGAAGCCTGATGGTGTGTGAAGTTAGTGAGCCAAATGGAGTTGTTCTCCCACAAGAACCACTCGGCTGATCCTTCTTCAATATGCCCTTCACCAACATGCAGTGTTTCCTTGATTGAATTAGCTCTCACACCAATATTTGCGTCTAGAGCCTTTGCATTGAGGGCTATCTGAAAACACCTGTGGCGCTGAATTTGCCTGAGAATGTGGAGTTGGTGGCATGTGAAACCCGCATGTGGAGCATTCGTTTGTGTGGGATGCTCTACCAGGTTCATTCCTAGATAATGCACTCAAAGGGCACTAAGCATAGAGTGTGAAAACTGAGTTTCCTTGAGAGCTGCTTGGAAGCCTGATGGTGTGTGAAGTTAGTGAGCCAAATGGAGTTGTTCTCCCACAAGAACCACTCGGCTGATCCTTCTTCAATATGCCCTTCACCAACATGCAGTGTTTCCTTGATTGAATTAGCTCTCACACCAATATTTGCGTCTAGAGCCTTTGCATTGAGGGCTATCTGAAAACGGCTGTGGTGCTGAAGTTGCCTGTGAATGTGGAGTTGGTGGCATGTGAAACCCGCATGTGGAGCATTCGTTTGTGTGGGATGCTCTACCAGGTTCATTACTAGATAATGCACTCAAAGGCACTAAGCATAGAGTGTGAAAACTGAGTTTCCTTGAGAGCTGCTTGGAAGCCTGATGGTGTGTGAAGTTAGTGAGCCAATGGAGTTGTTCTCCCACAAGAACCACTCGGCTGATCCTTCTTCAATATGCCCTTCACCAACATGCAGTGTTTCCTTGATTGAATTAGCTCTCACACCAATATTTGCGTCTAGAGCCTTTGCATTGAGGGCTATCTGAAAACACCTGTGGCGCTGAATTTGCCTGAGAATGTGGAGTTGGTGGCATGTGAAACCCGCATGTGGAGCATTCGTTTGTGTGGGGATGCTCTACCAGGTTCATTCCTAGATAATGAACTCAAACGGCACTAAGCATAGAGTGTGAAAACTGAGTTTTCTTGAGAGCTGCTTGGAAGCCTGATGGTGTGTGAAGTTAGTGAGCCAAATGGAGTTGTTCTCACACAAGAACCACTCGGCTGATCCTTCTTCAATATGCCCTTCACCAACATGCAGTGTTTCCTTGATTGAATTAGCTCTCACACCAATATTTGCGTCTAGAGCCTTTGCATTGAGGGCTATCTGAAAATGGCTGTGGCGCTGAATTTGCCTGAGAATGTGGAGTTGGTGGCATGAGGAACCCGCATGTGGAGCATTCGTTTGTGTGGGATGCTCACCAAGATTCATTTCAATCCTAGGCACTCAAAGGGCACTAATCATAGAGTGTGAAAACTGAGTTTCTTGAGAGCTGCTTGGAAGCCTGATGGTGTGTGAAGTTAGTGAGCCAAATGGAGTTGTTCTCACACAAGAACCACTCGGCTGATCCTTCTTCAATATGCCCTTCACCAACATGCAGTGTTTCCTTGATTGAATTAGCTCTCACACCAATATTTGCGTCTAGAGCCTTTGCATTGAGGGCTATCTGAAAATGGCTGTGGCGCTGAAGTTGCCTGAGAATGTGGAGTTGGTGGCATGTGGAACCCGCATGTGGAGCATTCGTTTGTGTGGGATGCTCACCAAGATTCATTTCAATCCTAGGCACTCAATGGGCACTAAGCATAGAGTGTGAAAACTGAGTTTCCTTGAGAGCTGCTTGGAAGCCTGATGGTGTGTGAAGTTAGTGAGCCAAATGGAGTTGTTCTCCCACAAGAACCACTCGGCTGATCCTTCTTCAATATGCCCTTCACCAACATGCAGTGTTTCCTTGATTGAATTAGCTCTCACACCAATATTTGCGTCTAGAGCCTTTGCATTGAGGGCTATCTGAAAACGGCTGTGGCGCTGAAGTTGCCTGTGAATGTGGAGTTGGTGGCATGTGAAACCCGCATGTGGAGCATTCGTTTGTTTGGGATGCTCAGCAAGCTTCGTTTCAGTCCTAGGCACACAAAGGGCACTAAGCATAGAGTGTGAAAAACTGAGTTTCCTTGAGAGCTGCTTGGAAGCCTGATGGTGTGTGAAGTTAGTGAGCCAAATGGAGTTGTTCTCCCACAAGAACCACTCGGCTGATCCTTCTTCAATATGCCCTTCACCAACATGCAGTGTTTCCTTGATTGAATTAACTCTCACACCAATATTTGCGTCTAGAGCCTTTGCATTGAGGGCTATCTGAAAACACCTGTGGCGCTGAATTTGCCTGAGAATGTGGAGTTGGTGGCATGTGAAACCCGCATGTGGAGCATTCGTTTGTGTGGGATGCTCTACCAGGTTCATTCCTAGATAATGCACTCAAAGGGCACTAAGCATAGAGTGTGAAAACTGAGTTTCCTTGAGAGCTGCTTGGAAGCCTGATGGTGTGTGAAGTTAGTGAGCCAAATGGAGTTGTTCTCCCACAAGAACCACTCGGCTGATCCTTCTTCAATATGCCCTTCACCAACATGCAGTGTTTCCTTGATTGAATTAGCTCTCACACCAATATTTGCGTCTAGAGCCTTTGCATTGAGGGCTATCTGAAAACGGCTGTGGCGCTGAAGTTGCCTGTGAATGTGGAGTTGGTGGCATGTGAAACCCGCATGTGGAGCATTCGTTTGTGTGGGATGCTCACCAAGCTTCATTTCAGTCCTAGGCACTCAAAGGGCACTAAGCATAGAGTGTGAAAACTGAGTTTCCTTGAGAGCTGCTTGGAAGCCTGATGGTGTGTGAAGTTAGTGAGCCAAATGGAGTTTTTCTCCCACAAGAACCACTCGGCTGATCCTTCTTCAATATGCCCTTCACCAACATGCAGTGTTTCCTTGATTGAATTAGCTCTCACACCAATATTTGCGTCTAGAGCCTTTGCATCGAGGGCTATCTGAAAAGGGCTGTGGCGCTGAAGTTGCCTGTGAATGTGGAGTTGGTGGCATGTGAAACCCGCATGTGGAGCATTCGTTTGTGTGGGATGCTCTACCAGGTTCATTCCTAGATAATGAACTCAAAGGGCACTAAGCATAGAGTGTGAAAACTGAGTTCCTTGAGAGCTGCTTGGAAGCCTGATGGTGTGTGAAGTTAGTGAGCCAAATGGAGTTGTTCTCCCACAAGAACCACTCTTCTGATCCTTCTTCAATATGCCCTTCACCAACATGCAGTGTTTCCTTGATTGAATTAGCTCTCACACCAATATTTGCGTCTAGAGCCTTTGCATTGAGGGCTATCTGAAAACGGCTGTGGCGCTGAAGTTGCCTGAGAATGTGGAGTTGGTGGCATGTGAAACCCGCACGTGGAGCATTCGTTTGTGTGGGATGCTCTACTAGATTCATTCCTAGATAATTCACTCAAAGGGCACTAAGCATAGAGTGTGAAAACTGAGTTTCCTTGAGAGCTGCTTGGAAGCCTGATGGTGTGTGAAGTTAGTGAGCCAAATGGAGTTTTTCTCCCACAAGAACCACTCGGCTGATCCTTCTTCAATATGCCCTTCACCAACATGCAGTGTTTCCTTGATTGAATTAGCTCTCACACCAATATTTGCGTCTAGAGCCTTGGCATCGAGGGCTATCTGAAAAGGGCTGTGGCGCTGAAGTTGCCTGTGAATGTGGAGTTGGTAGCATGTGAAACCCGCATGTGGAGCATTCGTTTGTGTGGGATGCTCTACCAGGTTCATTCCTAGATAATGAACTCAAGGGCACTAAGCATAGAGTGTGAAAACTGAGTTTCCTTGAGAGCTGCTTGGAAGCCTGATGGTGTGTGAAGTTAGTGAGCCAAATGGAGTTGTTCTCACACAAGAACCACTCGGCTGATCCTTCTTCAATATGCCCTTCACCAACATGCAGTGTTTCCTTGATTGAATTAGCTCTCACACCAATATTTGCGTCTAGAGCCTTTGCATTGAGGGCTATCTGAAAACGGCTGTGGCGCTGAAGGTTGCCTGAGAATGTGGAGTTGGTGGCATGTGAAACCCGCATGTGGAGCATTCGTTTGTGTGGGATGCTCTACTAGATTCATTCCTAGATAATTCACTCAAAGGGCACTAAGCATAGAGTGTGAAAACTGAGTTTCCTTGAGAGCTGCTTGGAAGCCTGATGGTGTGTGAAGTTAGTGAGCCAAATGGAGTTGTTCTCCTACAAGAACCACTCGGCTGATCCTTCTTCAATATGCCCTTCACCAACATGCAGTGTTTCCTTGATTGAATTAGCTCTCACACCAATATTTGCGTCTAGAGCCTTTGCATTGAGGGCTATCTGAAAACACCTGTGGCGCTGAATTTGCCTGAGAATGTGGAGTTGGTGGCATGTGAAACCCGCATGTGGAGCATTCGTTTGTGTGGGGATGCTCTACCAGGTTCATTCCTAGATAATGAACTCAAAGGGCACTAAGCATAGAGTGTGAAAACTGAGTTTCTTGAGAGATGCTTGGAGCCTGATGGTGTGTGAAGTTAGTGAGCCAAATGGAGTTGTTCTCCCACAAGAACCACTCGGCTGATCCTTCTTCAATATGCCCTTCACCAACATGCAGTGTTTCCTTGATTGAATTAGCTCTCACACCAATATTTGCGTCTAGAGCCTTTGCATTGAGGGCTATCTGAAAATGGCTGTGGCGCTGAAGTTGCCTGAGAATGTGGAGTTGGTGGCATGTGGAACCCGCATGTGGAGCATTCGTTTGTGTGGGATGCTCACCAAGATTCATTTCAATCCTAGGCACTCAATGGGCACTAAGCATAGAGTGTGAAAACTGAGTTTCCTTG
Organism: Ochotona princeps; assembly: GCF_030435755.1. Classification (NCBI taxonomy): domain Eukaryota; kingdom Metazoa; phylum Chordata; class Mammalia; order Lagomorpha; family Ochotonidae; genus Ochotona; species Ochotona princeps. The sequence goes on along the minus strand of NW_026696625.1, from coordinate 9,792 downwards.
AGAGCTGCTTGGAAGCCTGATGGTGTGTGAAGTTAGTGAGCCAAATGGAGTTGTTCTCCCACAAGAACCACTCGGCTGATCCTTCTTCAATATGCCCTTCACCAACATGCAGTGTTTCCTTGATTGAATTAGCTCTCACACCAATATTTGCGTCTAGAGCCTTTGCATTGAGGGCTATCTGAAAACGGCTGTGGCGCTGAAGTTGCCTGTGAATGTGGAGTTGGTGGCATGTGAAACCCGCATGTGGAGCATTCGTTTGTTTGGGATGCTCAGCAAGCTTCATTTCAGTCCTAGGCACACAAAGGGCACTAAGCATAGAGTGTGAAAACTGAGTTTCCTTGAGAGCTGCTTGGAAGCCTGATGGTGTGTGAAGTTAGTGAGCCAAATGGAGTTGTTCTCCCACAAGAACCACTCGGCTGATCCTTCTTCAATATGCCCTTCACCAACATGCAGTGTTTCCTTGATTGAATTAACTCTCACACCAATATTTGCATCTAGAGCCTTTGCATTGAGGGCTATCTGAAAACACCTGTGGCGCTGAATTTGCCTGTGAATGTGGAGTTGGTGGCATGTGAAACCCGCATGTGGAGCATTCGTTTGTGTGGGATGCTCTACCAGGTTCATTCCTAGATAATGCACTCAAAGGGCACTAAGCATAGAGTGTGAAAACTGAGTTTCCTTGAGAGCTGCTTGGAAGCCTGATGGTGTGTGAAGTTAGTGAGCCAAATGGAGTTGTTCTCCCACAAGAACCACTCGGCTGATCCTTCTTCAATATGCCCTTCACCAACATGCAGTGTTTCCTTGATTGAATTAGCTCTCACACCAATATTTGCGTCTAGAGCCTTTGCATTGAGGGCTATCTGAAAACGGCTGTGGCGCTGAAGTTGCCTGTGAATGTGGAGTTGGTGGCATGTGAAACCCGCATGTGGAGCATTCGTTTGTGTGGGATGCTCACCAAGCTTCATTTCAGTCCTAGGCACTCAAAGGGCACTAAGCATAGAGTGTGAAAACTGAGTTTCCTTGAGAGCTGCTTGGAAGCCTGATGGTGTGTGAAGTTAGTGAGCCAAATGGAGTTGTTCTCCCACAAGAACCACTCGGCTGATCCTTCTTCAATATGCCTTCACCAACATGCAGTGTTTCCTTGATTGAATTAGCTCTCACACCAATATTTGCGTCTAGAGCCTTTGCATTGAGGGCTATCTGAAAACGGCTGTGGCGCTGAAGTTGCCTGTGAATGTGGAGTTGGTGGCATGTGAAACCCGCATGTGGAGCATTCGTTTGTGTGGATGCTCAGCAAGCTTCATTTCAGTCCTAGGCACACAAAGGGCACTAAGCATAGAGTGTGAAAACTGAGTTTCCTGAGAGCTGCTTGGAAGCCTGATGGTGTTTGAAGTTAGTGAGCCAAATGGAGTTGTTCTCCCACAAGAACCACTCGGCTGATCCTTCTTCAATATGCCCTTCACCAACATGCAGTGTTTCCTTGATTGAATTAGCTCTCACACCAATATTTGCGTCTAGAGCCTTTGCATTGAGGGCTATCTGAAAACGGCTGTGGCGCTGAAGTTGCCTGTGAATGTGGAGTTGGTGGCATGTGAAACCCGCATGTGGAGCATTCGTTTGTGTGGGATGCTCTACTAGATTCATTTCTAGATAATGCACTCAAAGGGCACTAAGCATAGAGTGTGAAAACTGAGTTTCCTTGAGAGCTGCTTGGAAGCCTGATGGTGTGTGAAGTTAGTGAGCCAAATGGAGTTGTTCTCACACAAGGACCACTTGGTTGATCCTTCTTCAATATGCCCTTCACCAACATGCAGTGTTTCCTTGATTGAATTAGCTCTCACACAAATATTTGCGTCTAGAGCCTTTGCATTGAGGGCTATCTGAAAGCGGCTGTGGCGCTGAAGTTGCCTGTAAATGTGGAGTTGGTGGCATGTGAAACCCGCATGTGGAGCATTCGTTTGTGTGGGATGCTCACCAAGCTTCACTTAAATCCAAGGCACACAAAGGGCACTAAGCATAGAGTGTGAAAACTGAGTTTCCTTGAGAGCTGCTTGGAATCCTGATGCTGTGTGAAGTTAGTGAGCCAAATGGAGTTGTTCTCCCACAAGAACCACTCGGCTGATCCTTCTTCAATATGCCCTTCACCAACATGCAGTGTTTCCTTGATTGAATTAGCTCTCACACTAATATTTGCGTCTAGAGCCTTTGCATTGAGGGCTATCTGAAAACGGCTGTGGCGCTGAAGTTGCCTGTGAAAGTGGAGTTGGTGGCATGTGAAACCCGCATGTGGAGCATTCGTTTGTGTGGGATGCTCTACCAGGTTCATTCCTAGATAATGCACTCAAAGGGCACTAAGCATAGAGTGTGAAAACTGAGTTTCCTTGAGAGCTGCTTGGAAGCCTGCTGGTGTGTGAACTTCATGAGCCAAATGGAGTTGTTCTCCCACAAGAACCACTCGGCTGATCCTTCTTCAATATGCCCTTCACCAACATGCAGTGTTTCCTTGATTGAATTAGCTCTCACACCAATATTTGCGTCTAGAGCCTTTGCATTGAGGGCTATCTGAAACGGCTGTGGCGCTGAAGTTGCCTGAGAATGTGGAGTTGGTGGCATGTGAAACCCGCATGTGGAGCATTCGTTTGTGTGGGATGCCTCTACTAGATTCATTCCTAGATAATGCACTCAAAGGGCACTAAGCATAGAGTGTGAAAACTGAGTTTCCTTGAGAGCTGCTTGGAAGCCTGATGGTGTGTGAAGTTAGTGAGCCAAATGGAGTTGTTCTCACACAAGAACCACTCGGCTGATCCTTCTTCAATATGCCCTTCACCAACATGCAGTGTTTCCTTGATTGAATTAGCTCTCACACCAATATTTGCGTCTAGAGCCTTTGCATTGAGGGCTATCTGAAAATGGCTGTGGCGCTGAATTTGCCTGAGAATGTGGAGTTGGTGGCATGAGGAACCCGCATGTGGAGCATTCGTTTGTGTGGGATGCTCACCAAGATTCATTTCAATCCTAGGCACTCAAAGGGCACTAAGCATAGAGTGTGAAAACTGAGTTTTCTTGAGAGCTGCTTGGAAGCCTGATGGTGTGTGAAGTTAGTGAGCCAAATGGAGTTGTTCTCCCACAAGAACCACTCGGCTGATCCTTCTTCAATATGCCCTTCACCAACATGCAGTGTTTCCTTGATTGAATTAGCTCTCACACCAATATTTGCGTCTAGAGCCTTTGCATTGAGGGCTATCTGAAAATGGCTGTGGCGCTGAAGTTGCCTGAGAATGTGGAGTTGGTGGCATGTGGAACTCGCATGTGGTGCATTCGTTTGTGTGGGATGCTCACCAAGATTCATTTCAATCCTAGGCACTCAAAGGGCACTAAGCATAGAGTGTGAAAACTGAGTTTCCTTGAGAGCTGCTTGGAAGCCTGATGGTGTGTGAAGTTAGTGAGCCAAATGGAGTTGTTCTCCCACAAGAACCACTCGGCTGATCCTTCTTCAATATGCCCTTCACCAACATGCAGTGTTTCCTTGATTGAATTAGCTCTCACACCAATATTTGCGTCTAGAGCCTTTGCATTGAGGGCTATCTGAAAACGGCTGTGGCGCTGAAGTTGCCTGTGAATGTGGAGTTGGTGGAATGTGAAACCCGCATGTGGAGCATTCGTTTGGTGTGGGATGCTCAGCAAGCTTCATTTCAGTCCTAGGCACACAAAGGGCACTAAGCATAGAGTGTGAAAACTGAGTTTCTTGAGAGCTGCTTGGAAGCCTGATGGTGTGTGAAGTTCGTGAGCCAAATGGAGTTGTTCTCCCACAAGAACCACTCGGCTGATCCTTCTTCAATATGCCCTTCACCAACATGCAGTGTTTCCTTGATTGAATTAGCTCTCACACCAATATTTGCGTCTAGAGCCTTTGCATTGAGGGCTATCTGAAAACGGCTGTGGCGCTGAAGTTGCCTGTGAATGTGGAGTTGGTGGCATGTGAAACCCGCATGTGGAGCATTCGTTTGTGTGGGATGCTCTACTAGATTCATTCCTAGATAATGCACTCAAAGGGCACTAATCATAGAGTGTGAAAACTGAGTTTCCTTGAGAGCTGCTTGGAAGCCTGATGGTGTGTGAAGTTAGTGAGCCAAATGGAGTTGTTCTCACACAAGGACCACTTGGTTGATCCTTCTTCAATATGCCCTTCACCAACATGCAGTGTTTCCTTGATTGAATTAGCTCTCACACCAATATTTGCGTCTAGAGCCTATGCATTGAGGGCTATCTGAAAGCGGCTGTGGCGCTGAAGTTGCCTGTAAATGTGGAGTTGGTGGCATGTGAAACCCGCATGTGGAGCATTCGTTTGTGTGGGATGCTCACCAAGCTTCACTTAAATCCAAGGCACACAAAGGGCACTAAGCATAGAGTGTGAAAACTGAGTTTCCTTGAGAGCTGCTTGGAAGCCTGATGCTGTGTGAAGTTAGTGAGCCAAATGGAGTTGTTCTCCCCACAAGAACCACTCGGCTGATCCTTCTTCAATATGCCCTTCACCAACATGCAGTGTTTCCTTGATTGAATTAGCTCTCACACCAATATTTGCGTCTAGAGCCTTTGCATTGAGGGCTATCTGAAAACGGCTGTGGCGCTGAAGTTGCCTGTGAATGTGGAGTTGGTGGCATGTGAAACCCGCATGTGGAGCATTCGTTTGTGTGGGATGCTCTACCAGGTTCATTCCTAGATAATGCACTCAAAGGGCACTAAGCATAGAGTGTGAAAACTGAGTTTCTTGAGAGCTGCTTGGAAGCCTGATGGTGTGTGAAGTTCGTGAGCCAAATGGAGTTGTTCTCCCACAAGAACCACTCGGCTGATCCTTCTTCAATATGCCCTTCACCAACATGCAGTGTTTCCTTGATTGAATTAGCTCTCACACCAATATTTGCGTCTAGAGCCTTTGCATTGAGGGCTATCTGAAAACGGCTGTGGCGCTGAAGTTGCCTGAGAATGTGGAGTTGGTGGCATGTGAAACCCGCATGTGGAGCATTCGTTTGTGTGGGATGCTCTACCAGGTTCATTCCTAGATAATGCACTCAAAGGGCACTAAGCATAGAGTGTGAAAACTGAGTTTCCTTGAGAGCTGCTTGGAAGCCTGATGGTGTGTGAAGTTAGTGAGCCAAATGGAGTTGTTCTCCCACAAGAACCACTCGGCTGATCCTTCTTCAATATGCCCTTCACCAACATGCAGTGTTTCCTTGATTGAATTAGCTCTCACACCAATATTTGCGTCTAGAGCCTTTGCATTGAGGGCTATCTGAAAACGGCTGTGGCGCTGAAGTTGTGTGAAAATGTGGAGTTGGTGGCACGTGAAACCCGCATGTGGAGCATTCGTTTGTGTGGGGATGCTCTACCAGGTTCATTTCAGTCCTAGGCACACAAAGGGCACTAAGCATAGAGTGTGAAAACTGAGTTTCCTTGAGAGCTGCTTGGAAGCCTGATTGTGTGAAGTTAGTGAGCCAAATGGAGTTGTTCTCCCACAAGGACCACTTGGTTGATCGTTCTTCAATATGCCCTTCAGCAACATGCAGTGTTTCCTTGATTGAATTAGCTCTCACACCAATATTTGCGTCTAGAGCCTTTGCATTGAGGGCTATCTGAAAACGGCTGTGGCGCTGAAGTTGCCTGTGAATGTGGAGTTGGTGGCATGTGAAACCCGCATGTGGAGCATTCGTTTGTGTGGGATGCTCTACCAGGTTCATTCCGACATAATGCACTCAAGGGCACTAAGCATAGAGTGTGAAAACTGAGTTTCCTTGAGAGCTGCTTGGAAGCCTGATGGTGTGTGAAGTTAGTGAGCCAAATGGAGTTGTTCTCTCACAAGGACCACTCGCCTGATTCTTCTTCAATATGCCCTTCACCAATATGCAGTGTTTCCTTGATTGAATTAGCTCTCACACCAATATTTACATCTAGAGCCTTTGCATTGAGGGCTATCTGAAAATGGCTGTGGCACTGAAGTTGCCTGTGAATGTGGAGTTGGTGGCATGTGAAACCCGCATGTGGAGCATTCGTTTGTGTGGGATGCTCACCAATCTTCATTTAAATCCAAGGCACACAAAGGGCACTAAGCATAGAGTGTGAAAACTGAGTTTCCTTGAGAGCTGCTTGGAAGCCTGATGGTGTGTGAAGTTAGTGAGCCAAATGGAGTTGTTCTCACACAAGAACCACTCGGCTGATCCTTCTTCAATATGCCCTTCACCAACATGCAGTGTTTCCTTGATTGAATTAGCTCTCACACCAATATTTGCGTCTAGAGCCTTTGCATTGAGGGCTATCTGAAAACGGCTGTGGCGCTGAAGTTGTGTGAAAATGTTGAGTTGGTGGCATGTGAAACCCGCATGTGGAGCATTCGTTTGTGTGGGATGCTCAGCAAGCTTCATTTCAGTCCTAGGCACACAAAGGACACTAAGCATAGAGTGTGAAAACTGAGTTTCCTTGAGAGCTGCTTGGAAGCCTGATGGTGTGTGAAGTTAGTGAGCCAAATGGAGTTGTTCTCCCACAAGAACCACTCGGCTGATCCTTCTTCAATATGCCCTTCACCAACATGCAGTGTTTCCTTGATTGAATTAGCTCTCACACCAATATTTGCGTCTAGAGCCTTTGCATTGAGGGCTATCTGAAAATGGCTGTGGCACTGAAGTTGCCTGAGAATGTGGAGTTGGTGGCATGAGGAACCCGCATGTGGAGCATTCGTTTGTGTGGGATGCTCACCAAGATTCATTTCAATCCTAGGCACTCAAAGGGCACTAAGCATAGAGTGTGAAAACTGAGTTTCCTTGAGAGCTGCTTGGAAGCCTGATGGTGTGTGAAGTTAGTGAGCCAAATGGAGTTGTTCTCCCACAAGAACCACTCGGCTGATCCTTCTTCAATATGCACTTCACCAACATGCAGTGTTTCCTTGATTGAATTAGCTCTCACACCAATATTTGCGTCTAGAGCCTTTGCATTGAGGGCTATCTGAAAATGGCTGTGCGCTGAAGTTGCCTGAGAATGTGGAGTTGGTGGCATGTGGAACCCGCATGTGGAGCATTCGTTTGTGTGGGATGCTCACCAAGATTCATTTCAATCCTAGGCACTCAAAGGGCACTAAGCATAGAGTGTGAAAACTGAGTTTCCTTGAGAGCTGCTTGGAAGCCTGATGGTGTGTGAAGTTAGGGAGCCAAATGGAGTTGTTCTCCCACAAGAACCACTCGGCTGATCCTTCTTCAATATGCCCTTCACCAACATGCAGTGTTTCCTTAATTGAATTAGCTCTCACACCAATATTTGCGTCTAGAGCCTTTGCATTGAGGGCTATCTGAAAACGGCTGTGGGCGCTGAAGTTCCCTGTGAATGTGGAGTTGGTGGCATGTGAAACCCGCATGTGGAGCATTCGTTTGTGTGGGATGCTCTACTAGATTCATTCCTAGATAATGCACTCAAAGGGCACTAAGCATAGAGTGTGAAAACTGAGTTTCCTTGAGAGCTGCTTGGAAGCCTGATGGTGTGTGAAGTTAGTGAGCCAAATGGAGTTGTTCTCGCACAAGGACCACTTGGTTGATCGTTCTTCAATATGCCCTTCACCAACATGCAGTGTTTCCTTGATTGAATTAGCTCTCACACCAATATTTGCGTCTAGAGCCTTTGCATTGAGGGCTATCTGAAAACGGCTGTGGCGCTGAAGTTGCCTGTGAATGTGGAGTTGGTGGCATGTGAAACCCGCATGTGGAGCATTCGTTTGTGTGGTATGCTCTACCAGGTTCATTTCTAGATAATGCACTCAAAGGGCACTAAGCATAGAGTGTGAAAACTGAGTTTCCTTGAGAGCTGCTTGGAAGCCTGATGGTGTGTGAAGTTAGTGAGCCAAATGGAGTTGTTCTCCCACAAGAACCACTCGGCTGATCCTTCTTCAATATGCCCTTCACCAACATGCAGTGTTTCCTTGATTGAATTAGCTCTCACACCAATATTTGCGTCTAGATCCTTTGCATTGAGGGCTATCTGAAAATGGCTGTGGCGCTGAAGTTGCCTGAGAATGTGGAGTTGGTGGCATATGGAACCCGCATGTGGAGCATTCGTTTGTGTGGGATGCTCTACCAGGTTCATTCCGAGATAATGCACTCAAAGGGCACTAAGCATAGAGTGTGAAAACTGAGTTTCCTTGAGAGCTGCTTGGAAGCCTGATGGTGTGTGAAGTTAGTGAGCCAAATGGAGTATTCTCCCACAAGGACCATTCGCCTGATTTTTCTTCCATATGCCCTTCAGCAATATGCAGTGTTTCCTTGATTGAATTAGCTCTCACACCAATATTTACATCTAGAGGCTTTGCATTGAGGGCTATCTGAAAATGGCTGTGGCACTGAAGTTGCCTGAGAATGTGTAGTTGGTGGCATGTGAAACCCGCATGTGGAGCATTCGTTTGTGTGGGATGCTCACCAAGCTTCATTTAAATCCAAGGCACACAAAGGGCACTAAGCATAGAGTGTGAAAACTGAGTTTCCTTGAGAGCTGCTTGGAAGCCTGATGGTGTGTGAAGTTAGTGAGCCAAATGGAGTTGTTCTCACACAAGAAACCACTCGGCTGATCCTTCTTCAATATGCCCTTCACCAACATGCAGTGTTTCCTTGATTGAATTAGCTCTCACACCAATATTTGCGTCTAGAGCCTTTGCATTGAGGGCTATCTGAAAACGGCTGTGGCGCTGAAGTTGCCTGTGAATGTGGAGTTGGTGGCATGTGAAACCCGCATGTGGAGCATTCGTTTGTGTGGGATGCTCTACCAGGTTCATTCCTAGATAATGAACTCAAAGGGCACTAAGCATAGAGTGTGAAAACTGAGTTTCCTTGAGAGCTGCTTGGAAGCCTGATGGTGTGTGAAGTTAGTGAGCCAAATGGAGTTGTTCTCCCACAAGAACCACTCGGCTGATCCTTCTTCAATATGCCCTTCACCAACATGCAGTGTTTCCTTGATTGAATTAGCTCTCACACCAATATTTGCGTCTAGAGCCTTTGCATTGAGGGCTATCTGAAAACGGCTGTGGCGCTGAAGTTGCCTGAGAATGTGGAGTTGGTGCATGTGAAACCCGCATTTGGAGCATTCGTTTGTGTGGGATGCTCTACCAGGTTCATTCCTAGATAATGAACTCAAAGGGCACTAAGCATAGAGTGTGAAAACTGAGTTTCCTTGAGAGCTGCTTGGAAGCCTGATGGTGTGTGAAGTTAGTGAGCCAAATGGAGTTGTTCTCCCACAAGAACCACTCGGCTGATCCTTCTTCAATATGCCCTTCACCAACATGCAGTGTTTCCTTGATTGAATTAGCTCTCACACCAATATTTGCGTCTAGAGCCTTTGCATTGAGGGCTATCTGAAAACGGCTGTGGCGCTGAAGTTGCCTGAGAATGTGGAGTTGGTGGCATGTGAAACCCGCATGTGGAGCATTCGTATGTGTGGGATGCTCTACCAGGTTCATTCCTAGATAATGCACTCAAAGGGCACTAAGCATAGAGTGTGAAAACTGAGTTTACTTGAGAGCTGCTTGGAAGCCTTGATGGTGTGTGAAGTTAGTGAGCCAAATGGAGTTGTTCTCACACAAGAACCACTCGGCTGATCCTTCTTCAATATGCCCTTCACCAGCATGCAGTGTTTCCTTGATTGAATTAGCTCTCACACCAATATTTGCGTCTAGAGCCTTTGCATTGAGGGCTATCTGAAAACGGCTGTGGCGCTGAATTTGCCTGTGAATGTGGAGTTGGTGGCCTGTGAAACCCGCATGTGGAG
>NW_026696624.1:0-32960 GCF_030435755.1 Ochotona princeps | reverse complement strand
TAATTCAATCAAGGAAACACTGCATGTTGGCGAAGGGCATATTGAAGAAGGATCAGCCGAGTGGTTCTTGTGGGAGAACAACTCCATTGGGCTCACTAACTTCACACACCATCAGGCTTCCAAGGAGCTCTCACGGAAACTCAGTTTTCACACTCTATGCTTAGTGCCCTTTGAGTGCCTAGGACTGAAATGAAGCTTGGTGAGCATCCCACACAAACGAATGCTCCACATGCGGGTTTCACATGCCACCAACTACACAATCACAGGCAACTTCAGCGCCACAGCCGTTTTCAGATAGCCCTCAATGCAAAGGCTCTAGACGCAAATATTGGTGTGAGAGCTAATTCAATCAAAGAAACACTGCATGTTGCTGAAGGGCATATTGAAGAAGGATCAGCCGAGTGGTTCTTGTGGGAGAACAACTCCATTTGGCTCACTAACTTCACACACCATCAGGCTTCCAAGCAGCTCTCAAGGAAACTCAGTTTTTACACTCTATGCTTAGTGCCCTTTGAGTGCATTATCTAGGATTGGACCTGGTAGAGCATCCCACACAAATGAATGCCCCACATGCGGGTTTCAGATGCCACCAACTCCACATTCACAAGCAACTGCAGCGCCACAGCCGTTTTCAGATAGCCCTCAATGCAAAGGCTCTAGACACAAATATTGGTGTGAGAGCTAATTCAATCAAGGAAACACTGCATGTTGCTGAAGGTCATATTGAAGAAGGATCAGCCGAGTGGTTCTTGTGGGAGAACAACTCCATTTTGCTCACTAACTTCACACACCATCAGGCTTCGGAGCAGCTCTCAAGGAAACTCAGTTTTCACACTCTATGCTTAGTGCCCTTTGAGTGCCTAGGACTGAAATGAAGCTTGGTGAGCATCCCACACAAACGAATGCTCCACATGCGGGAGGCACATGCCACCAACTCCACATTCACAGGCAACTTCAGCGCCACAGCCGTTTTCAGATAGCCCTCAATGCAAAGGCTCTAGACGCAAATATTGGTGTGAGAGCTAATTCAATCAAGGAAACACTGCATGTTGGTGAAGGGCATATTGAAGAAGGATCAGCCGAGTGGTTCTTGTGGGAGAACAACTCCATTTGGCTCACTAACTTCACACACCATCAGGCTTCCAAGCAGCTCTCACGGAAACTCAGTTTTCACACTCTATGCTTAGTGCCCTTTGTGTGCATTATCTAGGATTGAACCGGGTAAAGCATCCCACACAAACGAATGCTCCACATGCGGGTTTCACATGCCACCAACTCCACATTCACAGGCAACTTCAGCGCCACAGCCGTTTTCAGATAGCCCTCAATGCAAAGGCTCTAGATGCAAATATTGGTGTGAGAGCTAATTCCAGCAAGGAAACACTGCATGCTGGTGAAGGGCATATTGAAGAAGGATCAGCCCAGTGGTTCTTGTGGGGGAACAACTCCATTTGGCTCACTAACTTCACACACCATCAGGCTTCCAAGCAGCTCTCAAGGAAACTCAGTTTTCACACTCTATGCTTAGTGCCCTTTGAGTGCCTAGTACTGAAAGGAAGCTTCTTGAGCATCCCACACAAACGAATGCTCCACATGCGGGAGTCACATGCCACCAACTCCACATTCACAGGCAACTTCAGCGCCACAGCCGTTTTCGGATAGCCCTCAATGCAAAGGCTGTAGATGCAAATATTGGTGTGAGAGCTTATTCAATCAAGGAAACACTGCATGTTGGTGAAGGGCATATTGAAGAAGGATCAGCCGAGTGGTTCTTGTGGGAGAACAACTCCATTTGGCTCACTAACTTCACACACCATCAGGCTTCCAAGCAGCTCTCAAGGAAACTCAGTTTTCACACTCTATGCTTAGTGCCCATGGAGTGCATTATCTAGGAATTGACCTGGTAGAGCATCCCACACAAACGAATGCTCCACATGCGGGTTTCACATGCCACCAACTCCACATTCACAGGCAACTTCAGCGCCACAGCCGTTTTCAGATAGCCCTCAATGCAAAGGCTCTAGACGCAAATATTGGTGTGAGAGCTAATTCAATCAAGGAAACACTGCATGTTGGTGAAGGGCTTATTGAAGAAGGATCAGCCGAGTGGTTCTTGTGGGAGAACAACTCCATTTGGCTCACTAACTTCACACACCATCAGGCTTCCAAGCAGCTCTCAAAGAAACTCAGTTTTCACACTCTATGCTTAGTGCCCTTTGAGTGCCTAGGACTGAAATGAAGCTTGGTGAGCATCCCACACAAACGAATGCTCCACATGCGGGTTTCACATGCCACCAACTCCACATTCACAGGCAACTTCAGCGCCACAGCCGTTTTCAGATAGCCCTCAATGCAAAGGCTCGAGACGCAAATATTGGTGTGAGAGCTAATTCAATCAAGGAAACACTGCATGTTGGTGAAGGGCATATTGAAGAAGGATCAGCCGAGTGGTTCTTGTGGGAGAACAACTCCATTTGGCTCACTAACTTCACACACCATCAGGCTTCCAAGCAGCTCTCAAGGAAACTCAGTTTTCACACTCTATGCTTAGTGCCCTTTGAGTGCCTAGGACTGAAATGAAGCTTGGTGAGCATCCCACACAAACGAATGCTCCACATGCGGGTTTCACATGCCACCAACTCCACATTCACAGGCAACTTCAGCGCCACAGCCGTTTTCAGATAGCCCTCAATGCAAAGGCTCTAGACGCAAATATTGGTGTGAGAGCTAATTCAATCAAGGAAACACTGCATGTTGGTGAAGGGCATATTGAAGAAGGATCAGCCGAGTGGTTCTTGTGGGAGAACAACTCCATTTGGCTCACTAACTTCACACACCATCAGGCTTCCAAGCAGCTCTCAAGGAAACTCAGTTTTCACACTCTATGCTTAGTGCCCTTTGAGTGCCTAGGACTGAAATGAAGCTTGGTGAGCATCCCACACAAACGAATGCTCCACATGCGGGTTTCACATGCCACCAACTCCACATTCACAGGCAACTTCAGCGCCACAGCCGTTTTCAGATAGCCCTCAATGCAAAGGCTCTAGACGCAAATATTGGTGTGAGAGCTAATTCCATCAAGGAAACACTGCATGTTGGTGAAGGGCATATTGAAGAAGGATCAGCCGAGTGGTTCTTGTGGGAGAACAACTCCATTTGGCTCAGTAACTTCACACACCATCAGGCTTCCAAGCAGCTCTCAAGGAAACTCAGTTTTCACACTCTATGCTTAGTGCCCTTTGAGTGCCTAGGACTGAAATGAAGCTTGGTGAGCATCCACACAAACGAATGCTCCACATGCGGGTTTCACATGCCACCAACTCCACATTCACAGGCAACTTCAGCGCCACAGCCGTTTTCAGATAGCCCTCAATGCAAAGGCTCTAGACGCAAATATTGGTGTGAGAGCTAATTCAATCAAGGAAACACTGCATGTTGGTGAAGGGCATATTGAAGAAGGATCAGCCGAGTGGTTCTTGTGGGAGAACAACTCCATTTGGCTCACTAACTTCACACACCATCAGGCTTGCAAGCAGCTCTCAAGGAAACTCAGTTTTCACACTCTATGCTTAGTGCCCTTTGAGTGCTAAGGACTGAAAGGAAGCTTCTTGAGCATCCCACACAAACGAATGCTCCACATGCGGGTTTCACATGCCACCAACTCCACATTCACAGGCAACTTCAGCGCCACAGCCGTTTTCGGATAGCCCTCAATGCAAAGGCTGTAGATGCAAATATTGGTGTGAGAGCTAATTCAATCAAGGAAACACTGCATGTTGGTGAAGGGCATATTGAAGAAGGATCAGCCGAGTGGTTCTTGTGGGAGAACAACTGCATTTGGCTCACTAACTTCACACACCATCAGGCTTCCAAGCAGCTCTCAAGGAAACTCAGTTTTCATACTCTATGCTTAGTGCCCATTGAGTGCATTATCTAGGAATGAACCTGGTAGAGGATCCCACACAAACGATTGCTCCACATGCGGGTTTCACATGCCAACAACTCCACATTCACAGGCAACTTCAGCGCCACAGCCATTTTCAGATAGCCCTCAATGCAAAGGCTCTAGACGCAAATATTGGTGTGAGAGAGAATTCAATCAAGGAAACACTGCATGTTGGTGAAGGGCTTATTGAAGAAGGATCAGCCGAGTGGTTCTTGTGGGAGAACAAGTCCATTTGGCTCACTAACTTCACACACCATCAGGCTTCCAAGCAGCTCTCAAGGAAACTCAGTTTTCACACTCTATGCTTAGTGCCCTTTGAGTGCCTAGGACTGAAATGAAGCTTGGTGAGCATCCCACACAAACGAATGCTCCACATGCGGGAGTCACATGCCACCAACTCCACATTCACAGGCAACTTCAGCGCCACAGTCGTTTTCAGATAGCCCTCAATGCAAAGGCTCTAGATGCAAATATTGGTGTGAGAGCTAATTCAATCAAGGAAACATTGCGTGTTGGTGAAGGGCATATTGAAGAAGGATCAGCCGAGTGGTTCTTGTGGGAGAACAACTCCATTTGGCTCACTAACTTCACACACCATCAGGCTTCCAAGCAGCTCTCAAGGAAACTCAGTTTTCACACTCTATGCTTAGTGCCCTGGGAGTGCATTATCTAGGAATGAACCTGGTAGAGCATCCCACACAAACGAATACTCCACATGCGGGTTTCACATGAAACCAACTCCACATTCTCAGGCAACTTCAGCGCCACAACCGTTTTCAGATAGCCCTCAATGCAAAGGCTCTAGACGCAAATATTGGTGTGAGAGCTAATTCAATCAAGGAAACACTGCATGTTGGTGAAGGGCATATTGAAGAAGGATCAGCCGAGTAGTTCTTGTGGGAGAACAACTCCATTTGGCTCACTAACTTCACACACCATCAGGCTTCCAAGCAGCTCTCCAGGAAACTCAGTTTTCACACTCTATGCTTAGTGCCCTTTGAGTGCCTAGGACTGAAATGAAGCTTGGTGAGCATCCCACACAAACGAATGCTCCACATGCGGGTTTCACATGCCACCAACTTCACATTCTCAGGCAACTTCAGCGCCACAGCCGTTTTCAGATAGCCCTCAATGCAAAGGCTCTAGACGCAAATATTGGTGTGAGAGCTAATTCAATCAAGGAAACACTGCATGTTGGTGAAGGGCATATTGAAGAAGGATCAGCCGAGTGGTTCTTGTGGGAGAACAACTCCATTTGGCTCACTAACTTCACACACCATCAGGCTTCCAAGCAGCTCTCACGGAAACTCAGTTTTCACACTCTATGCTTAGTGCCCTTTGAGTACCTAGGACTGAAAGGAAGCTTGGTTAGCATCCCACACAAACGAATGCTCCACATGCGGGTTTCACATGCCACCAACTCCACATTCACAGGCAACTTCAGCGCCACAGCCGTTTTCAGATAGCCCCCAATGCAAAGGCTCTAGACGCAAATATTGGTGTGAGAGCTAATTCAATCAAGGAAACACTGCATGTTGGTGAAGGGCATATTGAAGAAGGATCAGCCGAGTGGTTTTTGTGGGAGAACAACTCCATTTGGCTCACTAACTTCACACACCATCAGGCTTCCAAGCAGCTCTCAAGGAAACTCCGTTTTCACACTCTATGCTTAGTGCCCTTTGAGTGCATTATCTAGGAATGAATCTGGTAGAGCATCCCACACAAATGAATGCTCCACATGCGGGTTTCACATGCCACCAACTCCACATTCACAGACAACTTCAGCGCCACAGCCGTTTTCAGATAGCCCTCAATGCAAAGGCTCTAGACGCAAATATTTGTGTGAGAGCTAATTCAATCAAGGAAACACTGCATGTTGGTGAAGGGCATATTGAAGAAGGATCAGCCGAGTGGTTCTTGTGAGAGAACAACTCCATTTGGCTCACTAACTTCACACACCATCAGGCTTCCAAGCAGCTCTCACGGAAACTCAGTTTTCACACTCTATGCTTAGTGCCCTTGGAGTGCCTAGGACTGAAATGAAGCTTGTAGAGCATCCCACACAAACGAATGCTCCACATGCGGGTTTCACATGCCACCAACTCCACATTCACAGGCAACTTCAGCGCCACAGCCGTTTTCAGATAGCCCTCAATGCAAAGGCTCTAGACGCAAATATTGGTGTGAGAGCTAATTCAATCAAGGAAACACTGCATGTTGGTGAAGGGCATCTTGAAGAAGGATCAGCCGAGTGGTTCTTGTGGGAGAACAACTCCATTTGGCTCACTAACTTCACACACCATCAGGCTTCCAAGCAGCTCTCAAGGAAACTCAGTTTTCACACTCTATGCTTAGTGCCCTTTGAGTGCCTAGAAATGAAATGAAGCTTGGTGAGCATCCCACACAAACGAATGCTCCACATGCGGGTTTCACATGCCACCAACTCCACATTCACAGGCAACTTCAGCGCCACAGCCGTTTTCAGATAGCCCTCAATGCAAAGGCTCTAGACGCAAATATTGGTGTGAGAGCTAATTCAATCAGGGAAACACTGCATGTTGGTGAAGGGCATATTGAAGAAGGATCAGCCGAGTGGTTCTTGTGGGAGAATAACTCCATTTGGCTCACTAACTTCACACACCATCAGGCTTCCAAGCAGCTCTCACGGAAACTCAGTTTTCACACTCTATGCTTAGTGCCCTTTGAGTGCCTAGGACTGAAATGAAGCTTGTAGAGCATCCCAGACAAACGAATGCTCCACATGCGGTTTTCACATGCCACCAACTCCACATTCACAGGCAACTTCAGCGCCACAGCCGTTTTCAGATAGCCCTCAATGCAAAGGCTCTAGACGCAAATATTGGTGTGAGAGCTAATTCCATCAAGGAAACACTGCATGTTCGTGAAGGGCATATTGAAGAAGGATCAGCCGAGTGGTTCTTGTGGGAGAACAACTCCATTTGGCTCACTAACTTCACACACCATCAGGCTTCCAAGCAGCTCTCACGGAAACTCAGTTTTCACACTCTATGCTTAGTGCCCTTTGAGTGCCTAGGACTGAAATGAAGCTTGTAGAGCATCCCACACAAACGAATGCTCCACATGCGGGTTTCACATGCCACCAACTCCACATTCACAGGCAACTTCAGCGCCACAGCCGTTTTCAGATAGCCCTCAATGCAAAGGCTCTAGACGCAAATATTGGTGTGAGAGCTAATTCCATCAAGGAAACACTGCATGTTCGTGAAGGGCATATTGAAGAAGGATCAGCCGAGTGGTTCTTGTGGGAGAACAACTCCATTTGGCTCACTAACTTCACACACCATCAGGCTTCCAAGCAGCTCTCAAGGAAACTCAATTTTCACACTCTATGCTTAGTGCCCTTTGAATGCCTAGGACTGAAAGGAAGCTTGGTGAGCATCCCACACAAACGAATGCTCCACATGCGGGTTTCACATGCCACCAACTCCACATTCACAGGCAACTTCAGCGCCACAGCCGTTTTCAGATAGCCCTCAATGCAAAGGCTCTAGATGCAAATATTGGTGTGAGAGCTAATTCAATCAAGGAAACACTGCATGTTGGTGAAGGGCATATTGAAGAAGGATCAGCCGAGTGGTTCTTGTGGGAGAACAACTCCATTTGGCTCACTAACTTCACACACCATCAGGCTTCCAAGCAGCTCTCAAGGAACCTCAGTTTTCACACTCTATGCTTAGTGCCCTTTGAGTGCCTAGGACTGAAAGGAAGCTTGGTGAACATCCCACACAAACGAATGCTCCACATGCGGGTTTCACATGCCACCAACTCCACATTCACAGGCAACTTCAGCGCCACAGCCGTTTTCAGATAGCCCTCAATGCAAAGGCTCTAGACGCAAATATTGGTGTGAGAGCTAATTCAATCAAGGAAACACTGCATGTTGGTGAAGGGCATATTGAAGAAGGATCAGCCGAGTGGTTCTTGTGGGAGAACAACTCCATTTGGCTCACTAATTTCACACACCATCAGGCTTCCAAGCAGCTCTCAAGGAAACTCAGTTTTCACACTCTATGCTTAGTGCCCTTGGAGTGCATTATCTAGGAATGAACCTGGTAGAGCATCCCACACAAACGAATGCTCCACATGCGGGTTTCACATGCCACCAACTCCACATTCACAGGCAACTGCAGCGCCACAGCCGTTTTCATATAGCCCTCAATGCAAAGGCTCTAGACGCAAATATTGGTGTGAGAGCTAATTCAATCAAGGAAACACTGCATGTTGGTGAAGGGCATATTGAGGAAGGATCAGCCGAGTGGTTCTTGTGGGAGAACAACTCCATTTGGCTCAATAACTTCACACACCATCAGGCTTCCAAGCAGCTCTCAAGGAAACTCAGTTTTCACACTCTATGCTTAGTGCCCTTGGAGTGCATTATCTAGGAATGAACCTGGTAGAGCATCCCACACAAACGAATGCTCCACATGCGGGTTTCACATGCCACCAACTCCACATTCACAGGCAACTTCAGCGCCACAGCCGTTTTCAGATAGCCCTCAATGCAAAGGCTCTAGACGCAAATATTGGTGTGAGAGCTAATTCAATCAAGGAAACACTGCATGTTGGTGAAGGGCATATTGAAGAAGGATCAGCCGAGTGGTTCTTGTGGGAGAACAACTCCATTTGGCTCACTAACTTCACACACCATCAGGCTTCCAAGCAGCTCTCAAGGAAACTCAGTTTTCACACTCTATGCTTAGTGCCCTTTGAGTGCATTATCTAGGAATGAACCTGGTAGAGCATCCCACACAAACGAATGCTCCACATGCGGGTTTCACATGCCACCAACTCCACATTCACAGGCAACTGCAGCGCCACAGCCGTTTTCAGATAGCCCTCAATGCAAAGGCTCTAGACGCAAATATTGGTGTGAGAGCTAATTCAATCAAGGAAACACTGCATGTTGGTGAAGGGCATATTGAAGAAGGATCAGCCGAGTGGTTCTTGTGGGAGAACAACTCCATTTGGCTCACTAACTTCACACACCATCAGGCTTCCAAGCAGATCTCAAGGAAACTCAGTTTTCACACACTATGCTAGTGCCCTTTGAGTGCCTAGGACTGAAAAGAAGCTTGGTGAGCATCCCACACAAACGAATGCTCCACATGCGGGTTTCACATGCCACCAACTCCACATTCACAGGCAACTTCAGCGCCACAGCCGTTTTCAGATAGCCCTCAATGCAAAGGCTCTAGACGCAAATATTGGTGTGAGAGCTAATTCAATCAAGGAAACACTGCATGTTGGTGAAGGGCATATTGAAGAAGGATCAGCCGAGTGGTTCTTGTGGGAGAACAACTCCATTTGGCTCACTAACTTCACACACCATCAGGCTTCCAAGCAGCTCTCAAGGAAACTCAGTTTTCACACTCTATGCTTAGTGCCCTTTGAGTGCATTATCTAGGAATGAACCTGGTAGAGCATCCCACACAAACGAATGCTCCACATGCGGGTTTCACATGCCACCAACTCCACATTCACAGGCAACTGCAGCGCCACAGCCGTTTTCAGATAGCCCTCAATGCAAAGGCTCTAGACGCAAATATTGGTGTGAGAGCTAATTCAATCAAGGAAACACTGCATGTTGGTGAAGGGCATATTGAAGAAGGATCAGCCGAGTGGTTCTTGTGGGAGAACAACTCCATTTGGCTCACTAACTTCACACACCATCAGGCTTCCAAGCAGCTCTCAAGGAAACTCAGTTTTCACACTCTATGCTTAGTGCCCTTTGAGTGCATTATCTAGGAATGAACCTGGTAGAGCATCCCACACAAACGAATGCTCCACATGCGGGTTTCACATGCCACCAACTCCACATTCACAGGCAACTGCAGCGCCACAGCCGTTTTCAGATAGCCCTCAATGCAAAGGCTCTAGACGCAAATATTGGTGTGAGAGCTAATTCAATCAAGGAAACACTGCATGTTGGTGAAGGGCATATTGAAGAAGGATCAGCCGAGTGGTTCTTGTGGGAGAACAACTCCATTTGGCTCACTAACTTCACACACCATCAGGCTTCCAAGCAGCTCTCAAGGAAACTCAGTTTTCACACTCTATGCTTAGTGCCCTTTGAGTGCATTATCTAGGAATGAACCTGGTAGAGCATCCCACACAAACGAATGCTCCACATGCGGGTTTCACATGCCACCAACTCCACATTCACAGGCAACTTCAGCGCCACAGCCGTTTTCAGATAGCCCTCAATGCAAAGGCTCTAGACGCAAATATTGGTGTGAGAGCTAATTCAATCAAGGAAACACTGCATGTCGGTGAAGGGCATATTGAAGAAGGATCAGCCGAGTGGTTCTTGTGGGAGAACAACTCCATTTGGCTCACTAACTTCACACACCATCAGGCTTCCAAGCAGCTCTCAAGGAAACTCAGTTTTCACACTCTATGCTTAGTGCCCTTTGAGTGCATTATCTAGGAATGAACCTGGTAGAGCATCCCACACAAACGAATGCTCCACATGCGGGTTTCACATGCCACCAACTCCACATTCACAGGCAACTGCAGCGCCACAGCCGTTTTCAGATAGCCCTCAATGCAAAGGCTCTAGACGCAAATATTGGTGTGAGAGCTAATTCAATCAAGGAAACACTGCATGTTGGTGAAGGGCATATTGAAGAAGGATCAGCCGAGTGGTTCTTGTGGGAGAACAACTCCATTTGGCTCACTAACTTCACACACCATCAGGCTTCCAAGCAGCTCTCAAGGAAACTCAGTTTTCACACTCTATGCTTAGTGCCCTTTGAGTGCATTATCTAGGAATGAACCTGGTAGAGCATCCCACACAAACGAATGCTCCACATGCGGGTTTCACATGCCACCAACTCCACATTCACAGGCAACTGCAGCGCCACAGCCGTTTTCAGATAGCCCTCAATGCAAAGGCTCTAGACGCAAATATTGGTGTGAGAGCTAATTCAATCAAGGAAACACTGCATGTTGGTGAAGGGCATATTGAAGAAGGATCAGCCGAGTGGTTCTTGTGGGAGAACAACTCCATTTGGCTCACTAACTTCACACACCATCAGGCTTCCAAGCAGCTCTCAAGGAAACTCAGTTTTCACACTCTATGCTTAGTGCCCTTTGAGTGCATTATCTAGGAATGAACCTGGTAGAGCATCCCACACAAACGAATGCTCCACATGCGGGTTTCACATGCCACCAACTCCACATTCACAGGCAACTGCAGCGCCACAGCCGTTTTCAGATAGCCCTCAATGCAAAGGCTCTAGACGCAAATATTGGTGTGAGAGCTAATTCAATCAAGGAAACACTGCATGTTGGTGAAGGGCATATTGAAGAAGGATCAGCCAAGTGGTTCTTGTGGGAGAACAACTCCATTTGGCTCACTAACTTCACACACCATCAGGCTTCCAAGCAGCTCTCAAGGAAACTCAGTTTTCACACTCTATGATTAGTGCCCTTTGAGTGCATTATCTAGGAATGAACCTGGTAGAGCATCCCACACAAACGAATGCTCCACATGCGGGTTTCACATGCCACCAACTCCACATTCACAGGCAACTGCAGCGCCACAGCCGTTTTCAGATAGCCCTCAATGCAAAGGCTCTAGACGCAAATATTGGTGTGAGAGCTAATTCAATCAAGGAAACACTGCATGTTGGTGAAGGGCATATTGAAGAAGGATCAGCCGAGTGGTTCTTGTGGGAGAACAACTCCATTTGGCTCAAAAACTTCACACACCATCAGGCTTCCAAGCAGCTCTCAAGGAAACTCAGTTTTCACACTCTATGCTTAGTGCCCTTTGAGTGCATTATCTAGGAATGAACCTGGTAGAGCATCCCACACAAACGAATGCTCCACATGCGGGTTTCACATGCCACCAACTCCACATTCACAGGCAACTGCAGCGCCACAGCCGTTTTCAGATAGCCCTCAATGCAAAGGCTCTAAACGCAAATATTGGTGTGAGAGCTAATTCAATCAAGGAAACACTGCATGTTGGTGAAGGGCATATTGAGGAAGGATCAGCCGAGTGGTTCTTGTGGGAGAACAACTCCATTTGGCTCACTAACTTCACACACCATCAGGCTTCCAAGCAGCTCTCAAGGAAACTCAGTTTTCACAATCTATGCTTAGTGCCCTTTGAGTGCATTATCTAGGAATGAACCTGGTAGAGCATCCCACACAAACGAATGCTCCACATGCGGGTTTCACATGCCACCAACTCCACATTCACAGGCAACATCAGCGCCACAGCCGTTTTCAGATAGCCCTCAATGCAAAGGCTCTAGACACAAATATTGGTGTGAGAGCTAATTCAATCAAGGAAACACTGCAAGTTGGTGAAGGGCATATTGAAGAAGGATCAGCCAAGTGGTTCTTGTGGGAGAACAACTCCATTTGGCTCACTAACTTCACACACCATCAGGCTTCCAAGCAGCTCTCAAGGAAACTCAGTTTTCACACTCTATGCTTAGTGCCCTTTGAGTGCATTATCTAGGAATGAACCTGGTAGAGCATCCCACACAAACGAATGCTCCACATGCGGGTTTCACATGCCACCAACTCCACATTCACAGGCAACATCAGCGCCGCAGCCGTTTTCAGATAGCCCTCAATGCAAAGGCTCTAGACGCAAATATTGGTGTGAGAGCTAATTCAATCAAGGAAACACTGCATGTTGGTGAAGGGCATATTGAAGAAGGATCAGCCGAGTGGTTCTTGTGGGAGAACAACTCCATTTGGCTCACTAACTTCACACACCATCAGGCTTCCAAGCAGCTCTCACGGAAACTCAGTTTTCACACACTATGCTAGTGCCCTTTGAGTGCCTAGGACTGAAATGAAGCTTGGTGAGCATCCCACACAAACGAATGCTCCACAAGCGGGTTTCACATGCCACCAACTCCACATTCACAGGCAACTTCAGCGCCACAGCCGTTTTCAGATAGCCCTCAATGCAAAGGCTCTAGACGCAAATATTGGTGTGAGAGCTCTTTAAATCAAGGAAACACTGCATGTTGGTGAAGGGCATATTGAAGAAGGATCAGCCGAGTGGTTCTTGTGGGAGAACAACTCCATTTGGCTCACTAACTTCAAACACCATCAGGCTTCCAAGCAGCTCTCAAGGAAACTCAGTTTTCACACTCTATGCTTAGTGCCCTTTGAGTGCATTATCTAGGAATGAACCTGGTAGAGCATCCCACACAAACGAATGCTCCACATGCGGGTTTCACATGCCACCAACTCCACATTCACAGGCAACTGCAGCGCCACAGCCGTTTTCAGATAGCCCTCAATGCAAAGGCTCTAGACGCAAATATTGGTGTGAGAGCTAATTCAATCAAGGAAACACTGCATGTTGGTGAAGGGCATATTGAAGAAGGATCAGCCGAGTGGTTCTTGTGGGAGAACAACTCCATTTGGCTCACTAACTTCACACACCATCAGGCTTCCAAGCAGCTCTCAAGGAAACTCAGTTTTCACACACTATGCTAGTGCCCTTTGAGTGCCTAGGACTGAAAAGAAGCTTGGTGAGCATCCCACACAAACGAATGCTCCACATGCGGGTTTCACATGCCACCAACTCCACATTCACAGGCAACTTCAGCGCCACAGCCGTTTTCAGATAGCCCTCAATGCAAAGGCTCTAGACGCAAATATTGGTGTGAGAGCTAATTCAATCAAGGAAACACTGCATGTTGGTGAAGGGCATATTGAAGAAGGATCAGCCGAGTGGTTCTTGTGGGAGAACAACTCCATTTGGCTCACTAACTTCACACACCATCAGGCTTCCAAGCAGCTCTCAAGGAAACTCAGTTTTCACACTCTATGCTTAGTGCCCTTTGAGTGCATTATCTAGGAATGAACCTGGTAGAGCATCCCACACAAACGAATGCTCCACATGAGGGTTTCACATGCCACCAACTCCACATTCACAGGCAACTGCAGCGCCACAGCCGTTTTCAGATAGCCCTCAATGCAAAGGC
The DNA here is from genome assembly GCF_030435755.1 of Ochotona princeps. Lineage (NCBI taxonomy): Eukaryota > Metazoa > Chordata > Mammalia > Lagomorpha > Ochotonidae > Ochotona > Ochotona princeps. The sequence continues at coordinate 19,010 of NW_026696624.1, read as the reverse complement.
TCTAGACGCAAATATTGGTGTGAGAGCTAATTCAATCAAGGAAACACTGCATGTTGGTGAAGGGCATATTGAAGAAGGATCAGCCGAGTGGTTCTTGTGGGAGAACAACTCCATTTGGCTCACTAACTTCACACACCATCAGGCTTCCAAGCAGCTCTCAAGGAAACTCAGTTTTCACACTCTATGCTTAGTGCCCTTTGAGTGCATTATCTAGGAATGAACCTGGTAGAGCATCCCACACAAACGAATGCTCCACATGCGGGTTTCACATGCCACCAACTCCACATTCACAGGCAACTGCAGCGCCACAGCCGTTTTCAGATAGCCCTCAATGCAAAGGCTCTAGACGCAAATATTGGTGTGAGAGCTAATTCAATCAAGGAAACACTGCATGTTGGTGAAGGGCATATTGAAGAAGGATCAGCCGAGTGGTTCTTGTGGGAGAACAACTCCATTTGGCTCACTAACTTCACACACCATCAGGCTTCCAAGCAGCTCTCAAGGAAACTCAGTTTTCACACTCTATGCTTAGTGCCCTTTGAGTGCATTATCTAGGAATGAACCTGGTAGAGCATCCCACACAAACGAATGCTCCACATGCGGGTTTCACATGCCACCAACTCCACATTCACAGGCAACTTCAGCGCCACAGCCGTTTTCAGATAGCCCTCAATGCAAAGGCTCTAGACGCAAATATTGGTGTGAGAGCTAATTCAATCAAGGAAACACTGCATGTTGGTGAAGGGCATATTGAAGAAGGATCAGCCGGGTGGTTCTTGTGGGAGAACAACTCCATTTGGCTCACTAACTTCACACACCATCAGGCTTCCAAGCAGCTCTCAAGGAAACTCAGTTTTCACACTCTATGCTTAGTGCCCTTTGAGTGCATTATCTAGGAATGAACCTGGTAGAGCATCCCACACAAACGAATGCTCCACATGCGGGTTTCACATGCCACCAACTCCACATTCACAGGCAACTGCAGCGCCACAGCCGTTTTCAGATAGCCCTCAATGCAAAGGCTCTAGACGCAAATATTGGTGTGAGAGCTAATTCAATCAAGGAAACACTGCATGTCCGTGAAGGGCATATTGAAGAAGGATCAGCCGAGTGGTTCTTGTGGGAGAACAACTCCATTTGGCTCACTAACTTCACACACCATCAGGCTTCCAAGCAGCTCTCAAGGAAACTCAGTTTTCACACTCTATGATTAGTGCCCTTTGAGTGCATTATCTAGGAATGAACCTGGTAGAGCATCCCACACAAACGAATGCTCCACATGCGGGTTTCACATGCCACCAACTCCACATTCACAGGCAACTGCAGCGCCACAGCCGTTTTCAGATAGCCCTCAATGCAAAGGCTCTAGACGCAAATATTGGTGTGAGAGCTAATTCAATCAAGGAAACACTGCATGTTGGTGAAGGGCATATTGAAGAAGGATCAGCCGAGTGGTTCTTGTGGGAGAACAACTCCATTTGGCTCACTAACTTCACACACCATCAGGCTTCCAAGCAGCTCTCAAGGAAACTCAGTTTTCACACTCTATGCTTAGTGCCCTTTGAGTGCATTATCTAGGAATGAACCTGGTAGAGCATCCCACACAAACGAATGCTCCACATGCGGGTTTCACATGCCACCAACTCCACATTCACAGGCAACTGCAGCGCCACAGCCGTTTTCAGATAGCCCTCAATGCAAAGGCTCTAGACGCAAATATTGGTGTGAGAGCTAATTCAATCAAGGAAACACTGCATGTTGGTGAAGGGCATATTGAAGAAGGATCAGCCGAGTGGTTCTTGTGGGAGAACAACTCCATTTGGCTCACTAACTTCACACACCATCAGGCTTCCAAGCAGCTCTCAAGGAAACTCAGTTTTCACACTCTATGATTAGTGCCCTTTGAGTGCATTATCTAGGAATGAACCTGGTAGAGCATCCCACACAAACGAATGCTCCACATGCGGGTTTCACATGCCACCAACTCCACATTCACAGGCAACTGCAGCGCCACAGCCGTTTTCAGATAGCCCTCAATGCAAAGGCTCTAGACGCAAATATTGGTGTGAGAGCTAATTCAATCAAGGAAACACTGCATGTTGGTGAAGGGCATATTGAAGAAGGATCAGCCGAGTGGTTCTTGTGGGAGAACAACTCCATTTGGCTCAAAAACTTCACACACCATCAGGCTTCCAAGCAGCTCTCAAGGAAACTCAGTTTTCACACTCTATGCTTAGTGCCCTTTGAGTGCATTATCTAGGAATGAACCTGGTAGAGCATCCCACACAAACGAATGCTCCACATGCGGGTTTCACATGCCACCAACTCCACATTCACAGGCAACTGCAGCGCCACAGCCGTTTTCAGATAGCCCTCAATGCAAAGGCTCTAGACGCAAATATTGGTGTGAGAGCTAATTCAATCAAGGAAACACTGCATGTTGGTGAAGGGCATATTGAGGAAGGATCAGCCGAGTGGTTCTTGTGGGAGAACAACTCCATTTGGCTCACTAACTTCACACACCATCAGGCTTCCAAGCAGCTCTCAAGGAAACTCAGTTTTCACACTCTATGCTTAGTGCCCTTTGAGTGCATTATCTAGGAATGAACCTGGTAGAGCATCCCACACAAACGAATGCTCCACATGCGGGTTTCACATGCCACCAACTCCACATTCACAGGCAACATCAGCGCCACAGCCGTTTTCAGATAGCCCTCAATGCAAAGGCTCTAGACACAAATATTGGTGTGAGAGCTAATTCAATCAAGGAAACACTGCAAGTTGGTGAAGGGCATATTGAAGAAGGATCAGCCAAGTGGTTCTTGTGGGAGAACAACTCCATTTGGCTCACTAACTTCACACACCATCAGGCTTCCAAGCAGCTCTCAAGGAAACTCAGTTTTCACACTCTATGCTTAGTGCCCTTTGAGTGCATTATCTAGGAATGAACCTGGTAGAGCATCCCACACAAACGAATGCTCCACATGCGGGTTTCACATGCCACCAACTCCACATTCACAGGCAACATCAGCGCCGCAGCCGTTTTCAGATAGCCCTCAATGCAAAGGCTCTAGACGCAAATATTGGTGTGAGAGCTAATTCAATCAAGGAAACACTGCATGTTGGTGAAGGGCATATTGAAGAAGGATCAGCCGAGTGGTTCTTGTGGGAGAACAACTCCATTTGGCTCACTAACTTCACACACCATCAGGCTTCCAAGCAGCTCTCACGGAAACTCAGTTTTCACACACTATGCTAGTGCCCATTGAGTGCCTAGGACTGAAATGAAGCTTGGTGAGCATCCCACACAAACGAATGCTCCACAAGCGGGTTTCACATGCCACCAACTCCACATTCACAGGCAACTTCAGCGCCACAGCCGTTTTCAGATAGCCCTCAATGCAAAGGCTCTAGACGCAAATATTGGTGTGAGAGCTAATTCAATCAAGGAAACACTGCATGTTGGTGAAGGGCATATTGAAGAAGGATCAGCCGAGTGGTTCTTGTGGGAGAACAACTCCATTTGGCTCACTAACTTCACACACCATCAGGCTTCCAAGCAGCTCTCAAGGAAACTCAGTTTTCACACTCTATACTCACTGGCCTTTGAGGGCATTATCTAGGAATGAACCTGGTAGAGCATCCGACACAAACGAATGCTCTACATGCGGGTTTCACATGCCACCAACTCCACATTCACATGCAACTTCGGCGCCACAGCCGTTTTCAGATAGCCCTCAATGCAAAGGCTCTAGACGCAAATATTGGTGTGAGAGCTAATTCAATCAAGGAAACACTGCATGTTGGTGAAGGGCATATTGAAGAAGGATCAGCCGAGTGGTTCTTGTGGGAGAACAACTCCATTTGGCTCATTAACTTCACACACCATCAGGCTTCCAAGCAGCTCTCAAGGAAACTCAGTTTTCACACGCTATGCTTAGTGCCCTTGGAGTGCATATTCTAGGATTGAACCTGATAGAGCATCCCACACAATTGAATGCTCCACATGCGGGTTTCACATGCCACCAACTCCACATTCACAGGCAACTTCAGCGCCACAGCCGTTTTCAGATAGCCCTCAATGCAAAGCCTCTAGACGCAGATATTGGTGTGAGAGCTTATTCAATCAAGGAAACACTGCATGTTGGTGAAGGGCATATTGAAGAAGGATCAGCCAAGTGGTTCTTGTGGGAGAACAACTCCATTTGGCTCACTAACTTCACACACCATCAGGCTTCCAAGCAGCTCTCAAGGAAAATCGGTTTTCACACTCTATGCTTAGTGCCCATTGAGTGCCTAGGACTGAAATGAAGCTTGGTGAGCATCCCACACAAACGAATGCTCCACATGCGGGTTTCACATGCCACCAACTCCACATTCACAGGCAACTTCAGTGCCACAGCTGTTTTCAGATAGCCCTCAATGCAAAGCCTCTAGACGCAAATATTGGTGTGAGAGCTAATTCAATCAAGGAAACACTGCATGTTGGTGAAGGGCATATTGAAGAAGGATCAGCCAAGTGGTTCTTGTGGGAGAACAACTCCATTTGGCTCAAAAACTTCACACACCATCAGGCTTCCAAGCAGCTCTCAAGGAAACTCAGTTTTCACACTCTATGCTTAGAGACCTTGGAGTGCATTATCTAGGAATGAACCTGGTAGAGCATCCCACACAAACGAATGCTCCACATGCGGGTTTCACATGCCACCAACTCCACATTCACAGGCAACTGCAGCGCCACAGCCGTTTTCAGATAGCCCTCAATGCAAAGGCTCTAAACGCAAATATTGGTGTGAGAGCTAATTCAATCAAGGAAACACTGCATGTTGGTGAAGGGCATATTGAGGAAGGATCAGCCGAGTGGTTCTTGTGGGAGAACAACTCCATTTGGCTCACTAACTTCACACACCATCAGGCTTCCAAGCAGCTCTCAAGGAAACTCAGTTTTCACAATCTATGCTTAGTGCCCTTTGAGTGCATTATCTAGGAATGAACCTGGTAGAGCATCCCACACAAACGAATGCTCCACATGCGGGTTTCACATGCCACCAACTCCACATTCACAGGCAACATCAGCGCCACAGCCGTTTTCAGATAGCCCTCAATGCAAAGGCTCTAGACACAAATATTGGTGTGAGAGCTAATTCAATCAAGGAAACACTGCAAGTTGGTGAAGGGCATATTGAAGAAGGATCAGCCAAGTGGTTCTTGTGGGAGAACAACTCCATTTGGCTCACTAACTTCACACACCATCAGGCTTCCAAGCAGCTCTCAAGGAAACTCAGTTTTCACACTCTATGCTTAGTGCCCTTTGAGTGCATTATCTAGGAATGAACCTGGTAGAGCATCCCACACAAACGAATGCTCCACATGCGGGTTTCACATGCCACCAACTCCACATTCACAGGCAACTTCAGCGCCACAGCCGTTTTCAGATAGCCCTCAATGCAAAGGCTCTAGACGCAAATATTGGTGTGAGAGCTAATTCAATCAAGGAAACACTGCAAGTTGGTGAAGGGCATATTGAAGAAGGATCAGCCAAGTGGTTCTTGTGGGAGAACAACTCCATTTGGCTCACTAACTTCACACACCATCAGGCTTCCAAGCAGCTCTCAAGGAAACTCAGTTTTCACACTCTATGCTTAGTGCCCTTTGAGTGCATTATCTAGGAATGAACCTGGTAGAGCATCCGACACAAACGAATGCTCCACATGCGGGTTTCACATACCACCAACTCCACATTCACAGGCAACTTCAGCGCCACAGCCGTTTTCAGATAGCCCTCAATGCAAAGGCTCTAGACGCAAATATTGGTGTGAGAGCTAATTCAATCAAGGAAACACTGCATGTTGGTGAAGGGCATATTGAAGAAGGATCAGCCGAGTGGTTCTTGTGGGAGAACAACTCCATTTGGCTCACTAACTTCACACACCATCAGGCTTCCAAGCAGCTCTCACGGAAACTCAGTTTTCACACACTATGCTAGTGCCCTTTGAGTGCCTAGGACTGAAATGAAGCTTGGTGAGCATCCCACAAAAACGAATGCTCCACATGCGGGTTTCACATGCCACCAACTCCACATTCACAGGCAACTTCAGCGCCACAGCCGTTTTCAGATAGCCCTCAATGCAAAGGCTCTAGACGCAAATATTGGTGTGAGAGCTAATTCAATCAAGGAAACACTGCATGTTGGTGAAGGGCATATTGAAGAAGGATCAGCCGAGTGGTTCTTGTGGGAGAACAACTCCATTTGGCTCACTAACTTCACACACCATCAGGCTTCCAAGCAGCTCTCAAGGAAACTCAGTTTTCACACTCTATGCTTAGTGCCCTTTGAGTGCATTATCTATGAGTGAACCTGGTAGAGCATCCCACACAAACGAATGCTCCACATGCGGGTTTCACATGCCACCAACTCCACATTCACAGGCAACTTCAGCGCCATAGCCGTTTTCAGATAGCCCTCAATGCAAAGGCTCTAGACGCAAATATTGGTGTGAGAGCTAATTCAATCAAGGAAACACTGCATGTTGGTGAAGGGCATATTGAAGAAGGATCAGCCGAGTGGTTCTTGTGGGAGAACAACTCCATTTGGCTCACTAACTTCACACACCATCAGGCTTCCAAGCAGCTCTCAAGGAAACTCAGTTTTCACACTCTATACTCACTGGCCTTTGAGGGCATTATCTAGGAATGAACCTGGTAGAGCATCCCACACAAACGAATGCTCTACATGCGGGTTTCACATGCCACCAACTCCACATTCACAGGCAACTTCGGCGCCACAGCCGTTTTCAGATAGCCCTCAATGCAAAGGCTCTAGACGCAAATATTGGTGTGAGAGCTAATTCAATCAAGGAAACACTGCATGTTGGTGAAGGGCATATTGAAGAAGGATCAGCCGAGTGGTTCTTGTGGGAGAACAACTCCATTTGGCTCATTAACTTCACACACCATCAGGCTTCCAAGCAGCTCTCAAGGAAACTCAGTTTTCACACTCTATGCTTAGTGCCCTTGGAGTGCATATTCTAGGATTGAACCTGATAGAGCATCCCACACAATTGAATGCTCCACATGCGGGTTTCACATGCCACCAACTCCACATTCACAGGCAACTTCAGCGCCACAGCCGTTTTCAGATAGCCCTCAATGCAAAGGCTCTAGACACAAATATTGGTGTGAGAACTAATTCAATCAAGGAAACACAGCATGTTGGTGAAGGGCATATTGAAGAAGGATCAGCCGAGTGGTTCTTGTGGGAGAACAACTCCATTTGGCTCACTAACTTCACACACCATCAGGCTTCCAAGCAGCTCTCAAGGAAACTCAGTTTTCACACTCTATGCTTAGTGCCCTTTGAGTGCCTAGGACTGAAATGAAGCTTGGTGAGCATCCCACACTAACGAATGCTCCACATGCGGGTTTCACATACCACCAACTCCACATTCACAGGCAACTTCAGTGCCACAGCCGTTTTCAGATAGCCCTCAATGCAAAGCCTCTAGACGCAAATATTGGTGTGAGAGCTAATTCAATCAAGGAAACACTGCATGTTGGTGAAGGGCATATTGAAGAAGGATCAGCCAAGTGGTTCTTGTGGGAGAACAACTCCATTTGGCTCACTAACTTCACACACCATCAGGCTTCCAAGCAGCTCTCAAGGAAACTCAGTTTTCACACACTATGCTTAGTGCCCTTTGAGTGCCTAGAAATGAAATGAAGCTTGGTGAGCATCCCACACAAACGAATGCTCCACATGCGGGTTTCACATGCCACCAACTCCACATTCACAGGCAACTTCAGCGCCACAGCCGTTTTCAGATAGCCCTCAATGCAAAGGCTCTAGACGCAAATATTGGTGTGAGAGCTAATTAAATCAAGGAAACACTGCATGTTGGTGAAGGGCTTATTGAAGAAGGATCAGCCGAGTGGTTCTTGTGGGAGAATAACTCCATTTGGCTCACTAACTTCACACACCATCAGGCTTCCAAGCAGCTCTCACGGAAACTCAGTTTTCACACTCTATGCTTAGTGCCCATTGAGTGCCTAGGACTGAAATGAAGCTTGGTGAGCATCCCACACAAACGAATGCTCCACATGCGGGTTTCACATGCCACCAACTCCACATTCACAGGCAACTTCAGCGCCACAGCCGTTTTCAGATAGCCCTCAATGCAAAGGCTATAGACGCAAATATTGGTGTGAGAGCTAATTCAATCAAGGAAACACTGCATGTTGGTGAAGGGAATATTGAAGAAGGATCAGCCGAGTGGTTCTTGTGGGAGAACAACTCCATTTGGCTCACTAACTTCACACACCATCAGGCTTCCAAGCAGCTCTCACGGAAACTCAGTTTTCACACTCTATGCTTAGTGCCCTTTGAATGCATTATCTAGGAATGAACCTGGTAGAGCATCCCACACAAACGAATGCTCCACATGCGGGTTTCACATGCCACCAACTCCACATTCACAGGCAACTCCAGCGCCACAGCCGTTTTCAGATAGCCCTCAATGCAAAGGCTCTAGACGCAAATATTGGTGTGAGAGCTAATTCAATCAAGGAAACACTGCATGTTGGTGAAGGGCATATTGAAGAAGGATCAGCCGAGTGGTTCTTGTGGGAGAACAACTCCATTTGGCTCACTAACTTCACACACCATCAGGCTTGCAAGCAGCTCTCACGGAAACTCAGTTTTCACACTCTATGCTTAGTGCCCTTGGAGTGCTTAGGACTGAAATGAAGCTTGGTGAGCATCCCACACAAACGAATGCTCCACATGCGGGTTTCACATGCCACCAACTCCACATTCACAGGCAACTTCAGCGCCACAGCCGTTTTCAGATAGCCCTCAATGCAAAGGCTATAGACGCAAATATTGGTGTGAGAGCTAATTCAATCAAGGAAACACTGCATGTTGGTGAAGGGAATATTGAAGAAGGATCAGCCGAGTGGTTCTTGTGGGAGAACAACTCCATTTGGCTCACTAACTTCACACACCATCAGGCTTCCAAGCAGCTCTCAAGGAAACTCAGTTTTCACAATCTATGCTTAGTGCCCTTTGAGTGCATTATCTAGGAATGAACCTGGTAGAGCATCCCACACAAACGAATGCTCCACATGCGGGTTTCACATGCCACCAACTCCACATTCACAGGCAACATCAGCGCCACAGCCGTTTTCAGATAGCCCTCAATGCAAAGGCTCTAGACACAAATATTGGTGTGAGAGCTAATTCAATCAAGGAAACACTGCAAGTTGGTGAAGGGCATATTGAAGAAGGATCAGCCAAGTGGTTCTTGTGGGAGAACAACTCCATTTGGCTCACTAACTTCACACACCATCAGGCTTCCAAGCAGCTCTCAAGGAAACTCAGTTTTCACACTCTATGCTTAGTGCCCTTTGAGTGCATTATCTAGGAATGAACCTGGTAGAGCATCCCACACAAACGAATGCTCCACATGCGGGTTTCACATGCCACCAACTCCACATTCACAGGCAACTTCAGCGCCACAGCCGTTTTCAGATAGCCCTCAATGCAAAGGCTCTAGACGCAAATATTGGTGTGAGAGCTAATTCAATCAAGGAAACACTGCAAGTTGGTGAAGGGCATATTGAAGAAGGATCAGCCAAGTGGTTCTTGTGGGAGAACAACTCCATTTGGCTCACTAACTTCACACACCATCAGGCTTCCAAGCAGCTCTCAAGGAAACTCAGTTTTCACACTCTATGCTTAGTGCCCTTTGAGTGCATTATCTAGGAATGAACCTGGTAGAGCATCCCACACAAACGAATGCTCCACATGCGGGTTTCACATACCACCAACTCCACATTCACAGGCAACTTCAGCGCCACAGCCGTTTTCAGATAGCCCTCAATGCAAAGGCTCTAGACGCAAATATTGGTGTGAGAGCTAATTCAATCAAGGAAACACTGCATGTTGGTGAAGGGCATATTGAAGAAGGATCAGCCGAGTGGTTCTTGTGGGAGAACAACTCCATTTGGCTCACTAACTTCACACACCATCAGGCTTCCAAGCAGCTCTCAAGGAAACTCAGTTTTCACACACTATGCTAGTGCCCTTTGAGTGCCTAGGACTGAAATGAAGCTTGGTGAGCATCCCACAAAAACGAATGCTCCACATGCGGGTTTCACATGCCACCAACTCCACATTCACAGGCAACTTCAGCGCCACAGCCGTTTTCAGATAGCCCTCAATGCAAAGGCTCTAGACGCAAATATTGGTGTGAGAGCTAATTCAATCAAGGAAACACTGCATGTTGGTGAAGGGCATATTGAAGAAGGATCAGCCGAGTGGTTCTTGTGGGAGAACAACTCCATTGGGCTCACTAACTTCACACACCATCAGGCTTCCAAGCAGCTCTCAAGGAAACTCAGTTTTCACACTCTATGCTTAGTGCCCTTTGAGTGCATTATCTATGAGTGAACCTGGTAGAGCATCCCACACAAACGAATGCTCCACATGCGGGTTTCACATGCCACCAACTCCACATTCACAGGAAACTTCAGCGCCATAGCCGTTTTCAGATAGCCCTCAATGCAAAGGCTCTAGACGCAAATATTGGTGTGAGAGCTAATTCAATCAAGGAAACACTGCATGTTGGTGAAGGGCATATTGAAGAAGGATCAGCCGAGTGGTTCTTGTGGGAGAACAACTCCATTTGGCTCACTAACTTCACACACCATCAGGCTTCCAAGCAGCTCTCAAGGAAACTCAGTTTTCACACTCTATACTCACTGGCCTTTGAGGGCATTATCTAGGAATGAACCTGGTAGAGCATCCCACACAATTGAATGCTCCACATGCGGGTTTCACATGCCACCAACTCCACATTCACAGGCAACTTCAGCGCCACAGCCGTTTTCAGATAGCCCTCAATGCAAAGGCTCTAGACACAAATATTGGTGTGAGAACTAATTCAATCAAGGAAACACAGCATGTTGGTGAAGGGCTTATTGAAGAAGGATCAGCCGAGTGGTTCTTGTGGGAGAACAACTCCATTTGGCTCACTAACTTCACACACCATCAGGCTTCCAAGCAGCTCTCAAGGAAACTCAGTTTTCACACTCTATGCTTAGTGCCCTTTGAGTGCCTAGGACTGAAATGAAGCTTGGTGAGCATCCCACACTAACGAATGCTCCACATGCGGGTTTCACATACCACCAACTCCACATTCACAGGCAACTTCAGTGCCACAGCCGTTTTCAGATAGCCCTCAATGCAAAGCCTCTAGACGCAAATATTGGTGTGAGAGCTAATTCAATCAAGGAAACACTGCATGTTGGTGAAGGGCATATTGAAGAAGGATCAGCCAAGTGGTTCTTGTGGGAGAACAACTCCATTTGGCTCACTAACTTCACACACCATCAGGCTTCCAAGCAGCTCTCAAGGAAACTCAGTTTTCACACACTATGCTTAGTGCCCTTTGAGTGCCTAGAAATGAAATGAAGCTTGGTGAGCATCCCACACAAACGAATGCTCCACATGCGGGTTTCACATGCCACCAACTCCACATTCACAGGCAACTTCAGCGCCACAGCCGTTTTCAGATAGCCCTCAATGCAAAGGCTCTAGACGCAAATATTGGTGTGAGAGCTAATTAAATCAAGGAAACACTGCATGTTGGTGAAGGGCTTATTGAAGAAGGATCAGCCGAGTGGTTCTTGTGGGAGAATAACTCCATTTGGCTCACTAACTTCACACACCATCAGGCTTCCAAGCAGCTCTCACGGAAACTCAGTTTTCACACTCTATGCTTAGTGCCCATTGAGTGCCTAGGACTGAAATGAAGCTTGGTGAGCATCCCACACAAACGAATGCTCCACATGCGGGTTTCACATGCCACCAACTCCACATTCACAGGCAACTTCAGCGCCACAGCCGTTTTCAGATAGCCCTCAATGCAAAGGCTATAGACGCAAATATTGGTGTGAGAGCTAATTCAATCAAGGAAACACTGCATGTTGGTGAAGGGAATATTGAAGAAGGATCAGCCGAGTGGTTCTTGTGGGAGAACAACTCCATTTGGCTCACTAACTTCACACACCATCAGGCTTCCAAGCAGCTCTCAAGGAAACTCAGTTTTCACACTCTATGCTTAGTGCCCTTTGAATGCATTATCTAGGAATGAACCTGGTAGAGCATCCCACACAAACGAATGCTCCACATGCGGGTTTCACATGCCACCAACTCCACATTCACAGGCAACTCCAGCGCCACAGCCGTTTTCAGATAGCCCTCAATGCAAAGGCTCTAGACGCAAATATTGGTGTGAGAGCTAATTCAATCAAGGAAACACTGCATGTTGGTGAAGGGCATATTGAAGAAGGATCAGCCGAGTGGTTCTTGTGGGAGAACAACTCCATTTGGCTCACTAACTTCACACACCATCAGGCTTGCAAGCAGCTCTCACGGAAACTCAGTTTTCACACTCTATGCTTAGTGCCCTTGGAGTGCTTAGGACTGAAATGAAGCTTGGTGAGCATCCCACACAAACGAATGCTCCACATGCGGGTTTCACATGCCACCAACTCCACATTCACAGGCAACTTCAGCGCCACAGCCGTTTTCAGATAGCCCTCAATGCAAAGGCTATAGACGCAAATATTGGTGTGAGAGCTAATTCAATCAAGGAAACACTGCATGTTGGTGAAGGGCATATTGAAGAAGGATCAGCCGAGTGGTTCTTGTGGGAGAACAACTCCATTTGGCTCACTAACTTCACACACCATCAGGCTTCCAAGCAGCTCTCAAGGAAACTCAGTTTTCACACTCTATGCTTAGTGCCCTTTGAATGCATTATCTAGGAATGAACCTGGTAGAGCATCCCACACAAACGAATGCTCCACATGCGGGTTTCACATGCCACCAACTCCACATTCACAGGCAACTCCAGCGCCACAGCCGTTTTCAGATAGCCCTCAATGCAAAGGCTCTAGACGCAAATATTGGTGTGAGAGCTAATTCAATCAAGGAAACACTGCATGTTGGTGAAGGGCATATTGAAGAAGGATCAGCCGAGTGGTTCTTGTGGGAGAACAACTCCATTTGGCTCACTAACTTCACACACCATCAGGCTTGCAAGCAGCTCTCACGGAAACTCAGTTTTCACACTCTATGCTTAGTGCCCTTGGAGTGCTTAGGACTGAAATGAAGCTTGGTGAGCATCCCACACAAACGAATGCTCCACATGCGGGTTTCACATGCCACCAACTCCACATTCACAGGCAACTTCAGCGCCACAGCCGTTTTCAGATAGCCCTCAATGCAAAGGCTCTAGACACAAATATTGGTGTGAGAGCTAATTCAATCAAGGAAACACTGCATGTTGGTGAAGGGCATATTGAAGAAGGATCAGCCGAGTGGTTCTTGTGGGAGAACAACTCCATTTGGCTCACTAACTTCACACACCATCAGGCTTCCAAGCAGCTCTCACGGAAACTCAGTTTTCACACTCTATGCTTAGTGCCCTTTGTTTGCCTAGGACTGAAAGGAAGCTTCTTGAGCATCCCACACAAACGAATGCTCCACATGCGGGTTTCACATGCCACCAACTCCACATTCACAGGCAACTTCAGCGCCACAGCCGTTTTCAGATAGCCCTCAATGCAAAGGCTCTAGACGCAAATATTGGTGTGAGAGCTAATTCAATCAAGGAAACACTGCATGTTGGTGAAGGACATTTGGAAGAAGGATCAGCCGAGTGGTTCTTGTGGGAGAACAACTCCATTTGGCTCACTAACTTCACACACCATCAGGCTTCCAAGCAGCTCTCAAGGAAACTCAGTTTTCACACTCTATGCTTAGTGCCCTTTGAGTGCCTAGGACTGAAATGAAGCTTGGTGAGCATCCCACACAAACGAATGCTCCACATGCGGGTTTCACATTCCACCAACTCCACATTCACAGGCAACTTCAGCGCCACAGCCGTTTTCAGATAGCCCTCAATGCAAAGGCTCTAGACGCAAATATTGGTGTGAGAGCTAATTCAATCAAGGAAACACTGCATGTTGGTGAAGGGCATATTGAAGAAGGATCAGCCGAGTGGTTCTTGTGGGAGAACAACTCCATTTGGCTCACTAACTTCACACACCATCAGGCTTCCAAGCAGCTCTCAAGGAAACTAAGTTTTCACACTCTATGCTTAGTGCCCATTGAGTGCATTATCTAGGAATGAACCTGGTAGAGCATCCCACACAAACGAATGCTCCACATTTGGGTTTCACATGCCACCAACTCCACATTCACAGGCAACTTCAGCGCCACAGCCGTTTTCAGATAGCCCTCAATGCAAAGGCTCTAGACGCAAATATTGGTGTGAGAGCTAATTCAATCAAGGAAACACTGCATGTTGGTGAAGGGCATATTGAAGAAGGATCAGCCGAGTGGTTCTTGTGGGAGAACAACTCCATTTGGCTCACTAACTTCACACACCATCAGGCTTCCAAGCAGCTCTCAAGAAAACTCAGTTTTCACACTCTATGCTTAGTGCCCTTTGAGTGCATTATCTAGGAATGAACCTGGTAGAGCATCCCACACAATTGAGTGTTCCACATGCGGGTTTCACATGCCACCAACTCCACATTCACAGGCAACTTCAGCACCACAGCCGTTTTCAGATAGCCCTCAATGCAAAGGCTCTAGACGCAAATATTGGTGTGAGAGCTAATTCAATCAAGGAAACACTGCATGTTGGTGAAGGGCATATTGAAGAAGGATCAGCCGAGTGGTTCTTGTGGGAGAACAACTCCATTTGGCTCACTAACTTCACACACCATCAGGCTTCCAAGCAGCTCTCAAGGAAACTCAGTTTTCACACTCTATGCTTAGTGCCCTTTGAATGCATTATCTAGGAATGAACCTGGTAGAGCATCCCACACAAACGAATGCTCCACATGCGGGTTTCACATGCCACCAACTCCACATTCACAGGCAACTCCAGCGCCACAGTCGTTTTCAGATAGCCCTCAATGCAAAGGCTCTAGACGCAAATATTGGTGTGAGAGCTAATTCAATCAAGGAAACACTGCATGTTGGTGAAGGGCATATTGAAGAAGGATCAGCCGAGTGGTTCTTGTGGGAGAACAACTCCATTTGGCTCACTAACTTCACACACCATCAGGCTTCCAAGCAGCTCTCAAGGAAACTCAGTTTTCACACTCTATGCTTAGTGCCCTTGGAGTGCCTAGGACTGAAATGAAGCTTGGTAGAGCATCCCACACAAACGAATGCTCCACATGCGGGTTTCACATGCCACCAACTCCACATTCACAGGCAACTGCAGCGCCACAGCCGTTTTCAGATAGCCCTCAATGCAAAGGCTCTAGACGCAAATATTGGTGTGAGAGCTAATTCAATCAAGGAAACACTGCATGTTGGTGAAGGGCATATTGAAGAAGGATCAGCCGAGTGGTTCTTGTGGGAGAACAACTCCATTTGGCTCACTAACTTCACACACCATCAGGCTTGCAAGCAGCTCTCACGGAAACTCAGTTTTCACACTCTATGCTTAGTGCCCTTTGAGTGCATTATCTAGGAATGAACCTGGTAGAGCATCCCACACAAACGAATGCTCCACATGCGGGTTTCACATGCCACCAACTCCACATTCACAGGCAACTTCAGCGCCACAGCCGTTTTCAGATAGCCCTCAATGCAAAGGCTATAGACGCAAATATTGGTGTGAGAGCTAATTCAATCAAGGAAACACTGCATGTTGGTGAAGGGCATATTGAAGAAAGATCAGCCGAGTGGTTCTTGTGGGAGAACAACTCCATTTGGCTCACTAACTTCACACACCATCAGGCTTCCAAGCAGCTCTCAAGGAAACTCAGTTTTCACACTCTATGCTTAGTGCCCTTTGAATGCATTATCTAGGAATGAACCTGGTAGAGCATCCCACACAAACGAATGCTCCACATGCGGGTTTCACATGCCACCAACTCCACATTCACAGGCAACTCCAGCGCCACAGTCGTTTTCAGATAGCCCTCAATGCAAAGGCTCTAGACGCAAATATTGGTGTGAGAGCTAATTCAATCAAGGAAACACTGCATGTTGGTGAAGGGCATATTGAAAAAGGATCAGCCGAGTGGTTCTTGTGGGAGAACAACTCCATTTGGCTCACTAACTTCACACACCATCAGGCTTCCAAGCAGCTCTCACGGAAACTCAGTTTTCACACTCTATGCTTAGTGCACTTGGAGTGCTTAGGACTGAAATGAAGCTTGGTGAGCATCCCACACAAACGAATGCTCCACATGCGGGTTTCACATGCCACCAACTCCACATTCACAGGCAACTTCAGCGCCACAGCCGTTTTCAGATAGCCCTCAATGCAAAGGCTCTAGACACAAATATTGGTGTGAGAGCTAATTCAATCAAGGAAACACTGCATGTTGGTGAAGGGCATATTGAAGAAGGATCAGCCGAGTGGTTCTTTTGGGAGAACAACTCCATTTGGCTCACTAACTTCACACACCATCAGGCTTCCAAGCAGCTCTCAGGAAATTCAGTTTTCACACTCTATGCTTAGTGCCCTTTGTGTGCCTAGGACTGAAAGGAAGCTTCTTGAGCATCCCACACAAACGAATGCTCCACATGCGGGTTTCACATGCCACCAACTCCACATTCACAGGCAACTTCAGCGCCACAGCCCTTTTCAGATAGCCCTCAATGCAAAGGCTCTAGACGCAAATATTGGTGTGAGAGCTAATTCAATCAAGGAAACACTGGATGGCGGTGAAGGGCATTTTGAAGAAGGATCAGCCGAGTGGTTCTTGTGGGAGAACAACTCCATTTGGCTCACTAACTTCACACACCATCAGGCTTCCAAGCAGCTCTCAAGGAAACTCAGTTTTCACACTCTATGCTTAGTGCCCTTTGAGTGCCTAGGACTGAAATGAAGCTTGGTGAGCATCCCACACAAACGAATGCTCCACATGCGGGTTTCACATTCCACCAACTCCACATTCACAGGCAACTTCAGCGCCACAGCCGTTTTCAGATAGCCCTCAATGCAAAGGCTCTAGACGCAAATATTGGTGTGAGAGCTAATTCAATCAAGGAAACACTGCATGTTGGTGAAGGGCATATTGAAGAAGGATCAGCCGAGTGGTTCTTGTGGGAGAACAACTCCATTTGGCTCACTAACTTCACACACCATCAGGCTTCCAAGCAGCTCTCAAGGAAACTCAGTTTTCACACTCTATGCTTAGTGCCCTTTGAGTGCATTATCTAGGAATGAACCTGGTAGAGCATCCCACACAAACGAATGCTCCACATTTGGGTTTCACATGCCACCAACTCCACATTCACAGGCAACTTCAGCGCCACAGCCGTTTTCAGATAGCCCTCAATGCAAAGGCTATAGACGCAAATATTGGTGTGAGAGCTAATTCAATCAAGGAAACACTGCATGTTGGTGAAGGGCATATTGAAGAAGGATCAGCCGAGTGGTTCTTGTGGGAGAACAACTCCATTTGGCTCACTAACTTCACACACCATCAGGTTTCCAAGCAGCTGTCACGGAAACTCAGTTTTCACACTCTATGCTTAGTGCCCTTTGAGTGCATTATCTAGGAATGAACCTGGTAGAGCATCCCACACAAACGAATGCTCCACATGCGGGTTTCACATGCCACCAACTCCACATTCACATGCAACTCCAGCGCCACAGCCGTTTTCAGATAGCCCTCAATGCAAAGGCTCTAGACGCAAATATTGGTGTGAGAGCTAATTCAATCAAGGAAACACTGCATGTTGGTGAAGGGCATATTGAAGAAGGATCAGCCGAGTGGTTCTTGTGGGAGAACAACTCCATTTGGCTCACTAACTTCACACACCATCAGGCTTCCAAGCAGCTCTCACGGAAACTCAGTTTTCACACTCTATGCTTAGTGCCCTTGGAGTGCTTAGGACTGAAATGAAGCTTGGTGAGCATCCCACACAAACGAATGCTGCACATGCAGGTTTCACATGCCACCAACTCCACATTCACAGGCAACTTCAGCGCCACAGCCGTTTTCAGATAGCCCTCAATGCAAAGGCTCTAGACACAAATATTGGTGTGAGAGCTAATTCCATCAAGGAAACACTGCATGTTGGTGAAGGGCATATTGAAGAAGGATCAGCCGAGTGGTTCTTGTGGGAGAACAACTCCATTTGGCTCACTAACTTCACACACCATCAGGCTTCCAAGCAGCTCTCAAGGAAACTCAGTTTTCACACTCTATGCTTAGTGCCCTTTGAGTGCATTATCTAGGAATGAACCTGGTAGAGCATCCCACACAAACGAATGCTCCACATGCGGGTTTCACATGCCACCAACTCCACATTCACAGGCAACTTCAGCGCCACAGCCGTTTTCAGATAGCCCTCAATGCAAAGGCTATAGACGCAAATATTGGTGTGAGAGCTAATTATATCAAGGAAACACTGCATGTTGGTGAAGGGCATATTGAAGAAGGATCAGCCGAGTGGTTCTTGTGGGAGAACAACTCCATTTGGCTCAGTAACTTCACACACCATCAGGCTTCCAAGCAGCTCTCACGGAAACTCAGTTTTCACACTCTATGCTTAGTGCCCTTGGAGTGCTTAGGACTGAAATGAAGCTTGGTGAGCATCCCACACAAACGAATGCTGCACATGCAGGTTTCACATGCCACCAACTCCACATTCACAGGCAACTTCAGCGCCACAGCCGTTTTCAGATAGCCCTCAATGCAAAGGCTCTAGACACAAATATTGGTGTGAGAGCTAATTCCATCAAGGAAACACTGCATGTTGGTGAAGGGCATATTGAAGAAGGATCAGCCGAGTGGTTTTTGTGGGAGAACAACTCCATTTGGCTCACTAACTTCACACACCATCAGGCTTCCAAGCAGCTCTCAAGGAAACTCAGTTTTCACACTCTATGCTTAGTGCCCTTTGAGTGCATTATCTAGGAATGAACCTGGTAGAGCATCCCACACAAACGAATGCTCCACAT
>NW_026696623.1:0-34000 GCF_030435755.1 Ochotona princeps | reverse complement strand
AGCCGAGTGGTTCTTGTGGGAGAACAACTCCATTTGGCTCACTAACTTCACACACCATCAGGCTTCCAAGCAGCTCTCAAGGAAACTCAGTTTTCACACTCTATGCTTAGTGCCCTTTGAGTGCATTATCTAGGAATGAACCTGGTAGAGCATCGCACACAAACGAATGCTCCACATGCGGGTTTCACAATGCCACCAACTCCACATTCACAGGCAACTTCAGCGCCACAGCCGTTTTCAAGATAGCCCTCAATGCAAAGGCTCTAGACGCAAATATTGGTGTGAGAGCTAATTCAATCAAGGAAACACTGCATGTTGGTGAAGGGCATATTGAAGAAGGATCAGCCGAGTGGTTCTTGTGGGAGAACAACTCCATTTGGCTCACTAACTTCACACACCATCAGGCTTCCAAGCAGCTCTCAAGGAAACTCAGTTTTCACACTCTATGCTTAGTGCCCTTTGAGTGCATTATCTAGGAATGAACCTGGTAGAGCATCCGCACACAAACGAATGCTCCACATGCGGGTTTCACATGCCACCAACTCCACATTCACAGGCAACTTCAGCGCCACAGCCGTTTTCACATAGCCCTCAATGCAAAGGCTCTAGACGCAAATATTGGTGTGAGAGCTAATTCAATCAAGGAAACACTGCATGTTGGTGAAGGGCATATTGAAGAAGGGATCAGCCGAGTGGTTCTTGTGGGAGAACAACTCCATTTGGCTCACTAACTTCACACACCATCAGGCTTCCAAGCAGCTCTCAAGGAAACTCAGTCTTTCACACTCTATGCTTAGTGCCCTTTGAGTGCATTATCTAGGAATGAACCTGGTAGAGCATCCCCACACAAACGAATGCTCCAAATGCGGGTTTTCACATGCCAAAAACTCCACATTCACAGGCAACTTCAGCGCCCACCAGCCGTTTTCAGATAGCCCTCAATGCAAAGGCTCTAGACGCAAATATTGGTGTGAGAGCTAATTCAATCACGGAAACACTGCATGTTGGTGAAGGGCATATTGAAGAAGGATCAGCCGATTGGTTCTTGTGGGAGAACAACTCCATTTAGCTCACTAACTTCACACACCATCAGGCTTCCAAGCAGCTCTCAAGAAACTCAGTTTTCACACTCTATGCTTAGTGCCCTTTGAGTGCATTATCTGGGAATGAACCTGGTAGAGCATCCCACACAAACGAATGCTCCACATGCGGGTTTCACATGCCACCAACTCCACATTCACAGGCAACTTCAGCGCCACAGCCGTTTTCAGATAGCCCTCAATGCAAAGGCTCTAGACGCAAATATTTGTGTGAGAGCTAATTCAATCAAGGAGAACAACTGCATGTTGGTGAAGGGCATATTGAAGAAGGATCAGCCGATTGGTTCTTGTGGGAGAACAACTCCATTTGGCTCACTAATTTCACACACCATCAGGCTTCCCAGCAGCTCTCAAGCAAACTCAGTTTTCACACTCTATGCTTAGTGCCCTTTGGAGTGCATTATCTAGGAATGAACCTGGTAGAGCATCCCACACAAACGAATGCTCCACATGCGGGTTTGACATGCCACCACCTCCACATTCACAGGCAACTTCAGCGCCACAGCCGTTTTCAGATAGCCCTCAATGCAAAGGCTCTAGACGCAAATATTGTGTGAGAGCTAATTCAATCAAGGAAACACTGCATGTTGGTGAAGGGCATATTGAAGAAGGATCAGCCGAGTGGTTCTTGTGGGAGAGCAACTCCATTTGGCTCACTAACTTCACACACCATTAGGCTTCCAAGCAGCTCTCAAGGAAACTCAGTTTTCACAACTCTATGCTTAGTGCCCTTTGAGTGCATTATCTAGGAATGAACCTGGTAGAGCATCCCACACAAACGAATGCTCCACATGCGGGTTTCACATGCCACCAACTCCACATTCACAGGCAACTTCAGCGCCACAGCCTGTTTTCAGATAGCCCCTCAATGCAAAGCCTCTAGACGCAAATATTGGTGTGAGAGCTAATTCAATCAAGGAAACACTGCATGTTGGTGAAGGGCATATTGAAGAAGGATCAGCCGAGTGGTTCTTGTGGGAGAACAACTCCATTTGGCTCACTAACTTCACACACCATCAGGCTTCCAAGCAGCTCTCAAGGAAACTCAGCTTTCACACTCTATGCTTAGTGCCCTTTGAGTGCATTATCTAGGGAATGAACCTGGTAGAGCATCCCACACAAACGAATGCTCCACATGCGGGTTTCACATGCCACCAACTCCACATTCACAGGCAACTTCAGCGCCACAGCCGTTTTCAGATAGCCCTCAATGCAAAGGCTCTAGACACAAATATTAGTGTGAGAGCTAATTCAATCAAGGGAAACACTGCATGTTGGTGAAGGGCATATTGAAGAAGGATCAGCCGAGTGGTTCTTGTGGGAGAACAACTCCATTTGGCTCACTAACTTCACACACCATCAGGCTTCCCAGCAGCTCTCAAGGAAACTCAGTTTTCACACTCTATGCTTAGTGCCCTTTGAGTGCATTATCTAGGAATGAACCTGGTAGAGCATCCCACACAAACGAATGCTCCACATGCAGGTTTGACATGCCACCAACTCCACATTCACAGGCAACTTCAGCGCCACAGCCGTTTTTCAGATAGCCCTCAATGCAAAGGCTCTAGACGCAAATATTGGTGTGAGAGCTAATTCAATCAAGGAAACACTGCATGTTGGTGAAGGGCATATTGAAGAAGGATCAGCCGAGTGGTTCTTGTGGGAGAACAACTCCATTTGGCTCACTAACTTCACACACCATCAGGCTTCCCAGCAGCTCTCAAGGAAACTCAGTTTTCACACTCTATGCTTAGTGCCCTTTGAGTGCATTATCTGGGAATGAACCTGGTAGAGCATCCCACACAAACGAATGCTCCACATGCGGGTTTGACATGCCACCACCTCCACATTCACAGGCAACTTCAGCGCCACAGCCGTTTTCAGATAGCCCTCAATGCAAAGGCTCTAGACGCAAGTATTGGTGTGAGAGCTAATTCAATCAAGGAAACACTGCATGTTGGTGAAGGGCATATTGAAGAAGGATCAGCCGAGTGGTTTCTTGTGGGAGAACAACTCCATTTGGCTCACTAACTTCACACACCATCAGGCTTCCAAGCAGCTCTCAAGGAAACTCAGTTTCCACACTCTATGCTTAGTGCCCTTTGAGTGCATTATCTAGGAATGAACCTGGTAGAGCATCCCACACAAACGAATGCTCCACATGCGGGTTTCACATGCCACCAACTCCACATTCACAGGCAACTTCAGCGCCACAGCCGTTTTCAGATAGCCCTCAATGCAAAGGCTCTAGACGCAAATATTGGTGTGAGAGCTAATTCAATCAAGGAAACATTGCATGTTGGTGAAGGGCATATTGAAGAAGGATCAGCCGAGTGGTTCTTGTGGGAGAACAACTCCATTTGGCTCACTAACTTCACACACCATCAGGCTTCCAAGCAGCTCTCCAAGGAAACTCAGTTTTCACACTCTATGCTTAGTGCCCTTTGAGTGCATTATCTAGGAATGAACCTGGTAGAGCATCGCACACAAACGAATGCTCCACATGCGGGTTTCACATGCCACCAACTCCACATTCACAGGCAACTTCAGCGCCACAGCCGTTTTCAGATAGCCCTCAATGCAAAGGCTCTAGATGCAAATATTGGTGTGAGAGCTAATTCAATCAAGGAAACACTGCATGTTGGTGAAGGGCATATTGAAGAAGGATCAGCCGAGTGGTTCTTGTGGGAGAACAACTCCATTTGGCTCACTAACTTCACACACCATCAGGCTTCCAAGCAGCTCTCAAGGAAACTCAGTTTTCACACTCTATGCTTAGTGCCCTTTGAGTGCATTATCTACGGAATGAACCTGGTAGAGCATCCCCACACAAACGAATGCTCCACATGCGGGTTTCACATGCCACCAACTCCACATTCACAGGCAACTTCAGCGCCACAGCCGTTTTCAGATAGCCCTCAATGCAAAGGCTCTAGACGCAAATATTGGTGTGAGAGCTAATTCAATCAAGGAAACACTGCATGTTGGTGAAGGGCATATTGAAGAAGGATCAGCCGAGTGGTTCTTGTGGGAGAACAACTCCATTTGGCTCACTAACTTCATACACCATCAGGCTTCCAAGCAGCTCTCAAGGAAACTCAGTTTTCACACTCTATGCTTAGTGCCCTTTGTATGGCTATTACGGAAATGAACCTGGTAGAGCATCCCACACAAACGAATGCTCCACATGTGGGTTTCACATGCCACCAACTCCACATTCACAGGCAACTTCAGCGCCACAGCCGTTTTCAGATAGCCCTCAATGCAAAGGCTCTAGACGCAAATATTGGTGTGAGAGCTAATTCAATCAAGGAAACACT
Organism: Ochotona princeps; assembly: GCF_030435755.1. Taxonomy (NCBI): domain Eukaryota; kingdom Metazoa; phylum Chordata; class Mammalia; order Lagomorpha; family Ochotonidae; genus Ochotona; species Ochotona princeps. Next base: position 29,580 of record NW_026696623.1, on the reverse strand, counting down.
GCATGTTGGTGAAGGGCATATTGAAGAAGGATCAGCCGAGTGGTTCTTGTGGGAGAACAACTCCATTTGGCTCACTAACTTCACACACCATCAGGCTTCCAAGCAGCTCTCAAGGAAACTCAGTTTTCACACTCTATGCTTAGTGCCCTTTGAGTGCATTATCTAGGAATGAACCTGGTAGAGCATCCCACACAAACGAATGCTCCACATGCGGGTTTCACATGCCACCAACTCCACATTCACAGGCAACTTCAGCGCCACAGCCGTTTTCAGATAGCCCTCAATGCAAAGGCTCTAGACGCAAATATTGGTGTGAGAGCTAATTCAATCAAGGAAACACTGCATGTTGGTGAAGGGCATATTGAAGAAGGATCAGCCGAGTGGTTCTTGTGGGAGAACAACTCCATTTGGCTCACTAACTTCACACACCATCAGGCTTCCAAGCAGCTCTCAAGGAAACTCAGTTTTCACACTCTATGCTTAGTGCCCTTTGAGTGCATTATGTAGGAATGAACCTGGTAGAGCATCCCACACAAACGAATGCTCCACATGCGGGTTTCACATGCCACCAACTCCACATTCACAGGCAACTTCAGCGCCACAGCCGTTTTCAGATAGCCCTCAATGCAAAGGCTCTAGACGCAAATATTGGTGTGAGAGCTAATTCAATCAAGGAAACACTGCATGTTGGTGAAAGGGCATATTGAAGAAGGATCAGCCGAGTGGTTCTTGTGGGAGAACAACTCCATTTGGCTCACTAACTTCACACACCATCAGGCTTCCAAGCAGCTCTCAAGGAAACTCAGTTTTCACACTCTATGCTTAGTGCCCTTTGAGTGCATTATCTAGGAATGAACCTGGTAGAGCATCCCACACAAACGAATGCTCCACATGCGGGTTTCACATGCCACCAACTCCACATTCACAGGCAACTTCAGCGCCACAGCCGTTTTCAGATAGCCCTCAATGCAAAGGCTCTAGACGCAAATATTGGTGTGAGAGCTAATTCAATCAAGGAAACACTGCATGTTGGTGAAGGGCATATTGAAGAAGGATCAGCCGAGTGGTTCTTGTGGGAGAACAACTCCATTTGGCTCACTAACTTCACACACCATCAGGCTTCCAAGCAGCTCTCAAGGAAACTCAGTTTTCACACTCTATGCTTAGTGCTCTTTGTGTGCCTAGGACTGAAATGAAGCTTGGTCAGCATCCCACACAAACGAATGCTCCACATGCGTGGTTTCACATGCCACCAACTCCACATTCACCAGGCAACTTCAGCGCCACAGCCGTTTTCAGATAGCCCTCAATGCAAAGGCTCTAGACGCAAATATTGGTGTGAGAGCTAATTCAATCAAGGAAACACTGCATGTTGGTGAACGGGCATATTCGAAGAAGGATCAGCCGAGTGGTTCTTGTGGGAGAACAACCTCATTTGGCTCACTAACTTCACACACCATCCAGGGCTTCCAAGCAGCTCTCAAGGAAACTCAGTTTCACACTCTATGCTTAGTGCCCTTTGAGTGCATTATCTAGGAATGAACCTGGTAGAGCATCCCACACAAACGAATGCTCCACATGCGGGTTTCACATGCCACCAACTCCACATTCACAGGCAACTTCAGCGCCACAGCCGTTTTCAGATAGCCCTCAATGCAAAGGCTCTAGAGGCAAATATTGGTGTGAGAGCTAATTCAATCAAGGAAACACTGCATGTTGGTGAAGGGCATATTGAAGAAGGATCAGCCGAGTGGTTCTTGTGGGAGAACAACTCCCATTTGGCTCACTAACTTCACACACCATCAGGCTTCCAAGCAGCTCTCAAGGAAACTCAGTTTTCACACTCTATGCTTAGTGCCCTTTGAGTGCATTATCTAGGAATGAACCTGGTAGAGCATCGCACACCAAACGAATGCTCCACATGCGGGTTTCACATGCCACCAACTCCACATTCACAGGCAACTTCAGCGCCACAGCCGTTTTCAGATAGCCCTCAATGCAAAGGCTCTAGACGCAAATATTGGTGTGAGAGCTAATTCAATCAAGGAAACACTGCATGTTGGTGAAGGGCATATTGAAGAAGGATCAGCCGAGTGGTTCTTGTGGGAGAACAACTCCATTTGGCTCACTAACTTCACACACCATCAGGCTTCCAAGCAGCTCTCAAGGAAACTCAGTTTTCACACTCTATGCTTAGTGCCCTTTGAGTGCATTATCTAGGAATGAACCTGGTAGAGCATCCCACACAAACGAATGCTCCACATGCGGGTTTCACATGCCACCAACTCCACATTCACAGTCAACTTCAGCGCCACAGCCGTTTTCAGATAGCCCTCAATGCAAAGGCTCTAGACGCAAATATTGGTGTGAGAGCTAATTCAATCAAGGAAACACTGCATGTTGGTGAAGGGCATATTGAAGAAGGATCAGCCTAGTGGTTCTTGTGGGAGAACAACTCCATTTGGCTCACTAACTTCACACACCATCAGGCTTCCAAGCAGCTCTCAAGGAAACTCAGTTTTCACACTCTATGCTTAGTGCCCTTTGAGTGCATTATCTAGGAATGAAACCTGGTAGAGCATCCCACACAAACGAATGCTCCACATGCGGGTTTCACATGCCACCAACTCCACATTCACAGTCAACTTCAGCGCCACAGCCGTTTTCAGATAGCCCTCAATGCAAAGGCTCTAGACGCAAATATTGGTGTGAGAGCTAATTCAATCAAGGAAACACTGCATGTTGGTGAAGGGCATATTGAAGAAGGATCAGCCGAGTGGTTCTTGTGGGAGAACAACTCCATTTGGCTCACTAACTTCACACACCATCAGGCTTCCCAGCAGCTCTCAAGGAAACTCAGTTTTCACACTCTATGCTTAGTGCCCTTTGAGTGCATTATCTAGGAATGAACCTGGTAGAGCATCGCACACAAACGAATGCTCCACATGCGGGTTTCACATGCCACCAACTCCACATTCACAGGCAACTTCAGCGCCACAGCCGTTTTCAGATAGCCCTCAATGCAAAGGCTCTAGACGCAAATATTGGTGTGAGAGCTAATTCAATCAAGGAAACACTGCATGTTGGTGAAGGGCATATTGAAGAAGGATCAGCCGAGTGGTTCTTGTGGGAGAACAACTCCATTTGGCTCACTAACTTCACACACCATCAGGCTTCCAAGCAGCTCTCAAGGAAACTCAGTTTTCACACTCTATGCTTAGTGCCCTTTGAGTGCATTATCTAGGAATGAACCTGGTAGAGCATCCCACACAAACGAATGCTCCACATGCGGGTTTCACATGCCACCAACTCCACATTCACAGGCAACTTCAGCGCCACAGCCGTTTTCAGATAGCCCTCAATGCAAAGGCTCTAGACGCAAATATTGGTGTGAGAGCTAATTCAATCAAGGAAACACTGCATGTTGGTGAAGGGCATATTGAAGAAGGATCAGCCGAGTGGTTCTTGTGGGAGAACAACTCCATTTGGCTCACTAACTTCACACACCATCAGGCTTCCAAGCAGCTCTCAAGGAAACTCAGTTTTCACACTCTATGCTTAGTGCCCTTTGAGTGCATTATCTAGGAATGAACCTGGTAGAGCATCCCACACAAACGAATGCTCCACATGCGGGTTTCACATGCCACCAACTCCACATTCACAGGCAACTTCAGCGCCACAGCCGTTTTCAGATAGCCCTCAATGCAAAGGCTCTAGACGCAAATATTGGTGTGAGAGCTAATTCAATCAAGGAAACACTGCATGTTGGTGAAGGGCATATTGAAGAAGGATCAGCCGAGTGGTTCTTGTGGGAGAACAACTCCATTTGGCTCACTAACTTCACACACCATCAGGCTTCCAAGCAGCTCTCAAGGAAACTCAGTTTTCACACTCTATGCTTAGTGCCCTTTGAGTGCATTATCTAGGAATGAACCTGGTAGAGCATCCCACACAAACGAATGCTCCACATGCGGGTTTCACATGCCACCAACTCCACATTCACAGGCAACTTCAGCGCCACAGCCGTTTTCAGATAGCCCTCAATGCAAAGGCTCTAGACGCAAATATTGGTGTGAGGGCTAATTCACTCAAGGAAACATTGCATGTTGGTGAAGGGCATATTGAAGAAGGATCAGCCGAGTGGTTCTTGTGGGAGAACAACTCCATTTGGCTCACTAACTTCACACACCATCAGGCTTCCAAGCAGCTCTCAAGGAAACTCAGTTTTCACACTCTATGCTTAGTGCCCTTTGAGTGCATTATCTAGGAATGAACCTGGTAGAGCATCGCACACAAACGAATGCTCCACATGCGGGTTTCACATGCCACCAACTCCACATTCACAGGCAACTTCAGCGCCACAGCCGTTTTCAGATAGCCCTCAATGCAAAGGCTCTAGACGCAAATATTGGTGTGAGAACTAATTCAATCAAGGAAACACTGCATGTTGGTGAAGGGCATATTGAAGAAGGATCAGCCGAGTGGTTCTTGTGGGAGAACAACTCCATTTAGCTCACTAACTTCACACACCATCAGGCTTCCAAGCAGCTCTCAAGAAATCTCAGTTTTCACACTCTATGCTTAGTGCCCTTTGAGTGCATTATCTAGGAATGAACCTGGTAGAGCATCTCACACAAACGAATGCTCCACATGCGGGTTTCACATGCCCCCAACTCCACATTCACAGGCAACTTCAGCGCCACAGCCGTTTTCAGATAGCCCTCAATGCAAAGGCTCTAGACGCAAATATTGGTGTGAGAGCTAATTCAATCAAGGAAACATTGCATGTTGGTGAAGGGCATATTGAAGAAGGATCAGCCGAGTGGTTCTTGTGGGAGAACAACTCCATTTGGCTCACTAACTTCACACACCATCAGGCTTCCCAGCAGCTCTCAAGGAAACTCAGTTTTCACACTCTATGCTTAGTGCCCTTTGAGTGCATTATCTAGGAATGAACCTGGTAGAGCATCCCACACAAACGAATGCTCCACATGCGGGTTTGACATGGCACCACCTCCACATTCACAGGCAACTTCAGCGCCACAGCCGTTTTCAGATAGCCCTCAATGCAAAGGCTCTAGATGCAAATATTGGTGTGAGAGCTAATTCAATCAAGGAAACACTGCATGTTGGTGAAGGGCATATTGAAGAAGGATCAGCCGAGTGGTTCTTGTGGGAGAACAACTCCATTTGGCTCACTAACTTCACACACCATCAGGCTTCCAAGCAGCTCTCAAGGAAACTCAGTTTTCACACTCTATGCTTAGTGCCCTTTGAGTGCATTATCTAGGAATGAACCTGGTAGAGCATCCCACACAAACGAATGCTCCACATGCGGGTTTCACATGCCACCAACTCCACATTAACAGGCAACTTCAGCGCCACAGCCGTTTTCAGATAGCCCTCAATGCAAAGGCTCTAGACGCAAATATTGGTGTGAGAGCTAATTCAATCAAGGAAACACTGCATGTTGGTGAAGGGCATATTGAAGAAGGACCAGCCGAGTGGTTCTTGTGGGAGAACAACTCCATTTGGCTCACTAACTTCACACACCATCAGGCTTCCAAGCAGCTCTCAAGGAAACTCAGTTTTCACACTCTATGCTTAGTGCCCTTTGAGTGCATTATCTAGGAATGAACCTGGTAGAGCATCCCACACAAACGAATGCTCCACATGCGGGTTTGACATGCCACCAACTCCACATTCACACGCAACTTCAGCGCCACAGCCGTTTTCAGATAGCCCTCAATGCAAAGGCTCTAGACGCAAATATTGGTGTGAGAGCTAATTCAATCAAGGAAACACTGCATGTTGGTGAAGGGCATATTGAAGAAGGATCAGCCGAGTGGTTCTTGTGGGAGAACAACTCCATTTGGCTCACTAACTTCACACACCATCAGGCTTCCAAGCAGCTCTCAAGGAAACTCAGTTTTCACACTCTATGCTTAGTGCCCTTTGAGTGCATTATCTAGGAATGAACCTGGTAGAGCATCCCACACAAACGAATGCTCCACATGCGGGTTTGACATGCCACCACCTCCACATTCACAGGCAACTTCAGCGCCACAGCCGTTTTCAGATAGCCCTCAATGCAAAGGCTCTAGATGCAAATATTGGTGTGAGAGCTAATTCAATCAAGGAAACACTGCATGTTGGTGAAGGGCATATTGAAGAAGGATCAGCCGAGTGGTTCTTGTGGGAGAACAACTCCATTTGGCTCACTAACTTCACACACCATCAGGCTTCCAAGCAGCTCTCAAGGAAACTCAGTTTTCACACTCTATGCTTAGTGCCCTTTGAGTGCATTATCTAGGAATGAACCTGGTAGAGCATCCCACACAAACGAATGCTCCACATGCGGGTTTCACATGCCACCAACTCCACATTAACAGGCAACTTCAGCGCCACAGCCGTTTTCAGATAGCCCTCAATGCAAAGCATCTAGACGCAAATATTGGTGTGAGAGCTAATTCAATCAAGGAAACACTGCATGTTGGTGAAGGGCATATTGAAGAAGGATCAGCCGAGTGGTTCTTGTGGGAGAACAACTCCATTTGGCTCACTAACTTCACACACCATCAGGCTTCCAAGCAGCTCTCAAGGAAACTCAGTTTTCACACTCTATGCTTAGTGCCCTTTGACTGCATTATCTAGGAATGAACCTGGTAGAGCATCCCACACAAACGAATGCTCCACATGCGAGTTTCACATGCCACCCACTCCACATTCACAGGCAACTTCAGCGCCACAGCCGTTTTCAGATAGCCCTCAATGCAAAGGCTCTAGACGCAAAATTGGTGTGAGAGCTAATTCAATCAAGGAAACACTGCATGTTGGTGAAGGGCATATTGAAGAAGGATCAGCCGAGTGGTTCTTGTGGGAGAACAGCTCCATTTGGCTCACTAACTTCACACACCATCAGGCTTCCAAGCAGCTCTCAAGGAAACTCAGTTTTCACACTCTATGCTTAGTGCCCTTTGACTGCATTATCTAGGAATGAACCTGGTAGAGCATCCCACACAAACGAATGCTCCACATGCGGGTTTCACATGCCACCACCTCCACATTCACAGGCAACTTCAGCGCCACAGCCGTTTTCAGATAGCCCTCAATGCAAAGGCTCTAGACGCAAGTATTGGTGTGAGAGCTAATTCAATCAAGGAAACACTGCATGTTGGTGAAGGGCATATTGAAGAAGGATCAGCCGAGTGGTTCTTGTGGGAGAACAACTCCATTTGGCTCACTAACTTCACACACCATCAGGCTTCCAAGCAGCTCTCAAGGAAACTCAGTTTTCACACTCTATGCTTAGTTCCCTTTGAGTGCATTATCTAGGAATGAACCTGGTAGAGCATCCCACACAAACGAATGCTCCACATGCGGGTTTCACATGCCACCAACTCCACATTCACAGGCAACTTCAGCGCCACAGCCGTTTTCAGATAGCCCTCAATGCAAAGGCTCTAGACGCAAATATTGGTGTGAGAGCTAATTCAATCAAGGAAACACTGCATGTTGGTGAAGGGCATATTGAAGAAGGATCAGCTGTGGTGAAGTGGTTCTTGTGGGAGAACAACTCCATTTGGCTCACTAACTTCACACACCATCAGGCTTCCAAGTAGCTCTCAAGGAAACTCAGTTTTCACACTCTATGCTTAGTGCCCTTTGAGTGCATTATCTAGGAATGAACCTGGTAGAGCATCCCACACAAACGAATGCTCCACATGCGGGTTTCACATGCCACCAACTCCACATTCACAGGCAACTTCAGCGCCACAGCCGTTTTCAGATAGCCCTCAATGCAAAGGCTCTAGACGCAAATATTGGTGTGAGAGCTAATTCAATCAAGGAAACACTGCATGTTGGTGAAGGGCATATTGAAGAAGGATCAGCTGAGTGGTTCTTGTGGGAGAACAACTCCATTTGGCTCACTAACTTCACACACCATCAGGCTTCCAAGTAGCTCTCAAGGAAACTCAGTTTTCACACTCTATGCTTAGTGCCCTTTGAGTGCATTATCTAGGAATGAACCTGGTAGAGCATCCCACACAAACGAATGCTCCACATGCGGGTTTCACATGCCACCAACTCCACATTCACAGGCAACTTCAGCGCCACAGCCGTTTTCAGATAGCCCTCAATGCAAAGGCTCTAGACGCAAATATTGGTGTGAGAGCTAATTCAATCAAGGAAACACTGCATGTTGGTGAAGGGCATATTGAAGAAGGATCAGCTGAGTGGTTCTTGTGGGAGAACAACTCCATTTGGCTCACTAACTTCACACACCATCAGGCTTCCAAGCAGCTCTCAAGGAAACTCAGTTTTCACACTCTATGCTTAGTGCCCTTTGAGTGCATTATCTAGGAATGAACCTGGTAGAGCATCCCACACAAACGAATGCTCCACATGCGGGTTTGACATGCCACCACCTCCACATTCACAGGCAACTTCAGCGCCACAGCCGTTTTCAGATAGCCCTCAATGCAAAGGCTCTAGACGCAAATATTGGTGTGAGAGCTAATTCAATCAAGGAAACACTGCATGTTGGTGAAGGGCATATTGAAGAAGGATCAGCTGAGTGGTTCTTGTGGGAGAACAACTCCATTTGGCTCACTAACTTCACACACCATCAGGCTTCCAAGCAGCTCTCAAGGAAACTCAGTTTTCACACTCTATGCTTAGTGCCCTTTGAGTGCATTATCTAGGAATGAACCTGGTAGAGCATCCCACACAAACGAATGCTCCACATGCGGGTTTGACATGCCACCACCTCCACATTCACAGGCAACTTCAGCGCCACAGCCGTTTTCAGATAGCCCTCAATGCAAAGGCTCTAGATGCAAATATTGGTGTGAGAGCTAATTCAATCAAGGAAACACTGCATGTTGGTGAAGGGCATATTGAAGAAGGATCAGCCGAGTGGTTCTTGTGGGAGAACAACTCCATTTGGCTCACTAACTTCACACACCATCAGGCTTCCAAGCAGCTCTCAAGGAAACTCAGTTTTCACACTCTATGCTTAGTGCCCTTTGAGTGCATTATCTAGGAATGAACCTGGTAGAGCATCCCACACAAACGAATGCTCCACATGCGGGTTTCACATGCCACCAACTCCACATTAACAGGCAACTTCAGCGCCACAGCCGTTTTCAGATAGCCCTCAATGCAAAGCATCTAGACGCAAATATTGGTGTGAGAGCTAATTCAATCAAGGAAACACTGCATGTTGGTGAAGGGCATATTGAAGAAGGATCAGCCGAGTGGTTCTTGTGGGAGAACAACTCCATTTGGCTCACTAACTTCACACACCATCAGGCTTCCAAGCAGCTCTCAAGGAAACTCAGTTTTCACACTCTATGCTTAGTGCCCTTTGACTGCATTATCTAGGAATGAACCTGGTAGAGCATCCCACACAAACGAATGCTCCACATGCGAGTTTCACATGCCACCCACTCCACATTCACAGGCAACTTCAGCGCCACAGCCGTTTTCAGATAGCCCTCAATGCAAAGGCTCTAGACGCAAAATTGGTGTGAGAGCTAATTCAATCAAGGAAACACTGCATGTTGGTGAAGGGCATATTGAAGAAGGATCAGCCGAGTGGTTCTTGTGGGAGAACAGCTCCATTTGGCTCACTAACTTCACACACCATCAGGCTTCCAAGCAGCTCTCAAGGAAACTCAGTTTTCACACTCTATGCTTAGTGCCCTTTGACTGCATTATCTAGGAATGAACCTGGTAGAGCATCCCACACAAACGAATGCTCCACATGCGGGTTTCACATGCCACCACCTCCACATTCACAGGCAACTTCAGCGCCACAGCCGTTTTCAGATAGCCCTCAATGCAAAGGCTCTAGACGCAAGTATTGGTGTGAGAGCTAATTCAATCAAGGAAACACTGCATGTTGGTGAAGGGCATATTGAAGAAGGATCAGCCGAGTGGTTCTTGTGGGAGAACAACTCCATTTGGCTCACTAACTTCACACACCATCAGGCTTCCAAGCAGCTCTCAAGGAAACTCAGTTTTCACACTCTATGCTTAGTTCCCTTTGAGTGCATTATCTAGGAATGAACCTGGTAGAGCATCCCACACAAACGAATGCTCCACATGCGGGTTTCACATGCCACCAACTCCACATTCACAGGCAACTTCAGCGCCACAGCCGTTTTCAGATAGCCCTCAATGCAAAGGCTCTAGACGCAAATATTGGTGTGAGAGCTAATTCAATCAAGGAAACACTGCATGTTGGTGAAGGGCATATTGAAGAAGGATCAGCTGAGTGGTTCTTGTGGGAGAACAACTCCATTTGGCTCACTAACTTCACACACCATCAGGCTTCCAAGTAGCTCTCAAGGAAACTCAGTTTTCACACTCTATGCTTAGTGCCCTTTGAGTGCATTATCTAGGAATGAACCTGGTAGAGCATCCCACACAAACGAATGCTCCACATGCGGGTTTCACATGCCACCAACTCCACATTCACAGGCAACTTCAGCGCCACAGCCGTTTTCAGATAGCCCTCAATGCAAAGGCTCTAGACGCAAATATTGGTGTGAGAGCTAATTCAATCAAGGAAACACTGCATGTTGGTGAAGGGCATATTGAAGAAGGATCAGCTGAGTGGTTCTTGTGGGAGAACAACTCCATTTGGCTCACTAACTTCACACACCATCAGGCTTCCAAGTAGCTCTCAAGGAAACTCAGTTTTCACACTCTATGCTTAGTGCCCTTTGAGTGCATTATCTAGGAATGAACCTGGTAGAGCATCCCACACAAACGAATGCTCCACATGCGGGTTTCACATGCCACCAACTCCACATTCACAGGCAACTTCAGCGCCACAGCCGTTTTCAGATAGCCCTCAATGCAAAGGCTCTAGACGCAAATATTGGTGTGAGAGCTAATTCAATCAAGGAAACACTGCATGTTGGTGAAGGGCATATTGAAGAAGGATCAGCTGAGTGGTTCTTGTGGGAGAACAACTCCATTTGGCTCTACTAACTTCACACACCATCAGGCTTCCAAGTAGCTCTCAAGGAAACTCAGTTTTCACACTCTATGCTTAGTGCCCTTTGAGTGCATTATCTAGGAATGAACCTGGTAGAGCATCCCACACAAACGAATGCTCCACATGCGGGTTTCACATGCCACCAACTCCACATTCACAGGCAACTTCAGTGCCACAGCCGTTTTCAGATAGCCCTCAATGCAAAGGCTCTAGACGCAAATATTGGTGTGAGAGCTAATTCAATCAAGGAAACACTGCATGTTGGTGAAGGGCATATTGAAGAAGGATCAGCTGAGTGGTTCTTGTGGGAGAACAACTCCATTTGGCTCACTAACTTCACACACCATCAGGCTTCCAAGCAGCTCTCAAGGAAACTCAGTTTTCACACTCTATGCTTAGTGCCCTTTGAGTGCATTATCTAGGAATGAACCTGGTAGAGCATCCCACACAAACGAATGCTCCACATGCGGGTTTCACATGCCACCAACTCCACATTCACAGGCAACTTCAGCGCCACAGCCGTTTTCAAATAGCCCTCAATGCAAAGGCTCTAGACGCAAATATTGGTGTGAGAGCTAATTCAATCAAGGAAACACTGCATGTTGGTGAAGGGCATATTGAAGAAGGATCAGCCGAAGTGGTTCTTGTGGGAGAACAACTCCATTTGGCTCACTAACTTCACACACCATCAGGCTTCCAAGCAGCTCTCAAGGAAACTCAGTTTTCACACTCTATGCTTAGTTCCCTTTGAGTGCATTATCTAGGAATGAACCTGGTAGAGCATCCCACACAAACGAATGCTCCACATGCGGGTTTCACATGCCACCAACTCCACATTCACAGTCAACTTCAGCGCCACAGCCGTTTTCAGATAGCCCTCAATGCAAAGGCTCTAGACGCAAATATTGGTTTGAGAGCTAATTCAATCAAGGAAACATTGCATGTTGGTGAAGGGCATATTGAAGAAGGATCAGCCGAGTGGTTCTTGTGTGAGAACAACTCCATTTGGCTCACTAACTTCACACACCATCAGGCTTCCAAGCAGCTCTCAAGGAAACTCAGTTTTCACACTCTATGCTTAGTGCCCTTTGAGTGCATTATCTAGGAATGAACCTGGTAGAGCATCCCACACAAACGAATGCTCCACATGCGGGTTTCACATGCCACCAACTCCACATTCACAGGCAACTTCAGCGCCACAGCCGTTTTCAGATAGCCCTCAATGCAAAGCCTCTAGACGCAAATATTGGTGTGAGAGGTAATTCAATCAAGGAAACACTGCATGTTGGTGAAGGGCATATTGAAGAAGGATCAGCCGAGTGGTTCTTGTGGGAGAACAACTCCATTTGGCTCACTAACTTCACACACCATCAGGCTTCCAAGCAGCTCTCAAGGAAACTCAATTTTCACACTCTATGCTTAGTGCTCTTTGTGTGCCTAGGACTGAAATGAATCTTGGTCAGAATCCCACACAAACGAATGCTCCACATGCGGGTTTCACATGCCACCAACTCCACATTCACAGGCAACTTCAGCGCCACAGCCGTTTTCAGATAGCCCTTAATGCAAAGGCTCTAGACGCAAATATTGGTGTGAGAGCTAATTCAATCAAGGAAACACTGCATGTTGGTGAAGGGCATATTGAAGAAGGATCAGCCGAGTGGTTCTTGTGGGAGAACAACTCCATTTGGCTCACTAACTTCACACACCATCAGGCTTCCAAGCAGCTCTCAAGGAAACTCAGTTTTCACACTCTATGCTTAGTGCCCTTTGAGTGCATTATCTAGGAATGAACCTGGTAGAGCATCCCACACAAACGAATGCTCCACATGCTGGTTTCACATGCCACCAACTCCACATTCACAGGCAACTTCAGCGCCACAGCCGTTTTCAGATAGCCCTCAATGCAAAGGCTCTAGACGCAAATATTGGTGTGAGAGCTAATTCAATCAAGGAAACACTGCATGTTGGTGAAGGGCATATTGAAGAAGGATCAGCCGAGTGGTTCTTGTGGGAGAACAACTCCATTTGGCTCACTAACTTCACACACCATCAGGCTTCCAAGCAGCTCTCAAGGAAACTCAGTTTTCACACTCTATGCTTAGTGCCCTTTGAGTGCATTATCTAGGAATGAATCTGGTAGAGCATCCCACACAAACGAATGCTCCACATGCGGGTTTCACATGCCACCAACTCCACATTCACAGGCAACTTCAGCGCCACAGCCGTTTTCAGATAGCCCTCAATGCAAAGGCTCTAGACGCAAGTATTGGTGTGAGAGGTAATTCAATCAAGGAAACACTGCATGTTGGTGAAGGGCATATTGAAGAAGGATCAGCCGAGTGGTTCTTGTGTGAGAACAACTCCATTTGGCTCACTAACTTCACACACCATCAGGCTTCCAAGCAGCTCTCAAGGAAACTCAGTTTTCACACTCTATGCTTAGTGCCCTTTGAGTGCATTATCTAGGAATGAACCTGGTAGAGCATCCCACACAAACGAATGCTCCACATGCGGGTTTCACATGCCACCAACTCCACATTCACAGGCAACTTCAGCGCCACAGCCGTTTTCAGATAGCCCTCAATGCAAAGGCTCTAGACGCAAATATTGGTGTGAGAGCTAATTCAATCAAGGAAACACTGCATGTTGGTGAAGGGCATATTGAAGAAGGATCAGCTGAGTGGTTCTTGTGGGAGAACAACTCCATTTGGCTCACTAACTTCACACACCATCAGGCTTCCAAGCAGCTCTCAAGGAAACTCAGTTTTCACACTCTATGCTTAGTGCCCTTTGAGTGCATTATCTAGGAATGAACCTGGTAGAGCATCCCACACAAACGAATGCTCCACATGCGGGTTTCACATGCCACCAACTCCACATTCACAGGCAACTTCAGCGCCACAGCCGTTTTCAGATAGCCCTCAATGCAAAGGCTCTAGACGCAAATATTGGTGTGAGAGCTAATTCAATCAAGGAAACACTGCATGTTGGTGAAGGGCATATTGAAGAAGGATCAGCCGAGTGGTTCTTGTGGGAGAACAACTCCATTTGGCTCACTAACTTCACACACCATCAGGCTTCCAAGCAGCTCTCAAGGAAACTCAGTTTTCACACTCTATGCTTAGTGCCCTTTGAGTGCATTATCTAGGAATGAACCTGGTAGAGCATCCCACACAAACGAATGCTCCACATGCGGGTTTCACATGCCACCAACTCCACATTCACAGGCAACTTCAGCGCCACAGCCGTTTTCAGATAGCCCTCAATGCAAAGGCTCTAGACGCAAATATTGGTGTGAGAGCTAATTCAATCAAGGAAACACTGCATGTTGGTGAAGGGCATATTGAAGAAGGATCAGCCGAGTGGTTCTTGTGTGAGAACAACTCCATTTGGCTCACTAACTTCACACACCATCAGGCTTCCAAGCAGCTCTCAAGGAAACTCAGTTTTCACACTCTATGCTTAGTGCCCTTTGAGTGCATTATCTAGGAATGAACCTGGTAGAGCATCCCACACAAACGAATGCTCCACATGCGGGTTTCACATGCCACCAACTCCACATTCACAGGCAACTTCAGCGCCACAGCCGTTTTCAGATAGCCCTCAATGCAAAGGCTCTAGACGCAAATATTGGTGTGAGAGCTAATTCAATCAAGGAAACACTGCATGTTGGTGAAGGGCATATTGAAGAAGGATCAGCCGAGTGGTTCTTGTGGGAGAACAACTCCATTTGGCTCACTAACTTCACACACCATCAGGCTTCCAAGCAGCTCTCAAGGAAACTCAGTTTTCACACTCTATGCTTAGTGCCCTTTAACTGCATTATCTAGGAATGAACCTGGTAGAGCATCCCACACAAACAAATGCTCCACATGCGGGTTTGACATGCCACCAACTCCACATTCACAGGCAACTTCAGCGCCACAGCCGTTTTCAGATAGCCCTCAATGCAAAGGCTCTAGACGCAAATATTGGTGTGAGAGCTAATTCAATCAAGGAAACACTGCATGTTGGTGAAGGGCATATTGAAGAAGGATCAGCCGAGTGGTTCTTGTGGGAGAACAACTCCATTTGGCTCACTAACTTCACACACCATCAGGCTTCCAAGCAGCTCTCAAGGAAACTCAGTTTTCACACTCTATGCTTAGTGCCCTTTAACTGCATTATCTAGGAATGAACCTGGTAGAGCATCCCACACAAACAAATGCTCCACATGCGGGTTTGACATGCCACCAACTCCACATTCACAGGCAACTTCAGCGCCACAGCCGTTTTCAGATAGCCCTCAATGCAAAGGCTCTAGACGCAAATATTGGTGTGAGAGCTAATTCAATCAAGGAAACACTGCATGTTGGTGAAGGGCATATTGAAGAAGGATCAGCCGAGTGGTTCTTGTGGGAGAACAACTCCATTTGGCTCACTAACTTCACACACCATCAGGCTTCCAAGCAGCTCTCAAGGAAACTCAGTTTTCACACTCTATGCTTAGTTCCCTTTGAGTGCATTATCTAGGAATGAACCTGGTAGAGCATCCCACACAAACGAATGCTCCACATGCGGGTTTCACATGCCACCAACTCCACATTCACAGGCAACTTCAGCGCCACAGCTGTTTCCAGATAGCCCTCAATGCAAAGGTTCTAGACGCAAGTATTGGTGTGAGAGCTAATTCAATCAAGGAAACACTGCATGTTGGTGAAGGGCATAAGGAAGAAGGATCAGCCGAGTGGTTCTTGTGGGAGAACAACTCCATTTGGCTCACTAACTTCACACACCATCAGGCTTCCAAGCAGCTCTCAAGGAAACTCAGTTTTCACACTCTATGCTTAGTGCCCTTTGAGTGCATTATCTAGGAATGAACCTGGTAGAGCATCCCACACAAACGAATGCTCCACATGCGGGTTTCACATGCCACCAACTCCACATTCACAGGCAACTTCAGCGCCACAGCCGTCTTCAGATAGCCCTCAATGCAAAGCCTCTAGACGCAAATATTGGTGTGAGAGGTAATTCAATCAAGGAAACACTGCATGTTGGTGAAGGGCATATTGAAGAAGGATCAGCCGAGTGGTTCTTGTGGGAGAACAACTCCATTTGGCTCACTAACTTCACACACCATCAGGCTTCCAAGCAGCTCTCAAGGAAACTCAATTTTCACACTCTATGCTTAGTGCTCTTTGTGTGCCTAGGACTGAAATGAATCTTGGTCAGAATCCCACACAAACGAATGCTCCACATGCGGGTTTCACATGCCACCAACTCCACATTCACAGGCAACTTCAGCGCCACAGCCGTTTTCAGATAGCCCTTAATGCAAAGGCTCTAGACGCAAATATTGGTGTGAGAGCTAATTCAATCAAGGAAACACTGCATGTTGGTGAAGGGCATATTGAAGAAGGATCAGCCGAGTGGTTCTTGTGGGAGAACAACTCCATTTGGCTCACTAACTTCACACACCATCAGGCTTCCAAGCAGCTCTCAAGGAAACTCAGTTTTCACACTCTATGCTTAGTGCCCTTTGACTGCATTATCTAGGAATGAACCTGGTAGAGCATCCCACACAAACGAATGCTCCACATGCGGGTTTCACATGCCACCACCTCCACATTCACAGGCAACTTCAGCGCCACAGCCGTTTTCAGATAGCCCTCAATGCAAAGGCTCTAGACGCAAATATTGGTGTGAGAGCTAATTCAATCAAGGAAACATTGCATGTTGGTGAAGGGCATATTGAAGAAGGATCAGCCAAGTGGTTCTTGTGGGAGAACAACTCCATTTGGCTCACTAACTTCACACACCATCAGGCTTCCAAGCAGCTCTCAAGGAAACTCAGTTTTCACACTCTATGCTTAGTGCCCTTTGAGTGCATTATCTAGGAATGAACCTGGTAGAGCATCCCACACAAACGAATGCTCCACATGCGGGTTTCACATGCCACCAACTCCACATTCACAGGCAACTTCAGCGCCACAGCCGTTTTCAGATAGCCCTCAATGCAAAGGCTCTAGACGCAAATATTGGTGTGAGAGCTAATTCAATCAAGGAAACAATGCATGTTGGTGAAGGGCATATTGAAGAAGGATCAGCCGAGTGGTTCTTGTGGGAGAACAACTCCATTTGGCTCACTAACTTCACACACCATCAGGCTTCCAAGCAGCTCTCAAGGAAACTCAGTTTTCACACTCTATGCTTAGTTCCCTTTGAGTGCATTATCTAGGAATGAACCTGGTAGAGCATCCCACACAAACGAATGCTCCACATGCGGGTTTCACATGCCACCAACTCCACATTCACAGGCAACTTCAGCGCCACAGCCGTTTTCAGATAGCCCTCAATGCAAAGGTTCTAGACGCAAATATTGGTGTGAGAGCTAATTCAATCAAGGAAACACTGCATGTTGGTGAAGGGCATAAGGAAGAAGGATCAGCCGAGTGGTTCTTGTGGGAGAACAACTCCATTTGGCTCACTAACTTCACACACCATCAGGCTTCCAAGCAGCTCTCAAGGAAACTCAGTTTTCACACTCTATGCTTAGTGCCCTTTGAGTGCATTATCTAGGAATGAACCTGGTAGAGCATCCCACACAAACGAATGCTCCACATGCGGGTTTCACATGCCACCAACTCCACATTCACAGGCAACTTCAGCGCCACAGCCGTCTTCAGATAGCCCTCAATGCAAAGCCTCTAGACGCAAATATTGGTGTGAGAGGTAATTCAATCAAGGAAACACTGCATGTTGGTGAAGGGCATATTGAAGAAGGATCAGCCGAGTGGTTCTTGTGGGAGAACAACTCCATTTGGCTCACTAACTTCACACACCATCAGGCTTCCAAGCAGCTCTCAAGGAAACTCAATTTTCACACTCTATGCTTAGTGCTCTTTGTGTGCCTAGGACTGAAATGAATCTTGGTCAGAATCCCACACAAACGAATGCTCCACATGCGGGTTTCACATGCCACCAACTCCACATTCACAGGCAACTTCAGCGCCACAGCCGTTTTCAGATAGCCCTTAATGCAAAGGCTCTAGACGCAAATATTGGTGTGAGAGCTAATTCAATCAAGGAAACACTGCATGTTGGTGAAGGGCATGTTGAAGAAGGATCAGCTGAGTGGTTCTTGTGGGAGAACAACTCCATTTGGCTCACTAACTTCACACACCATCAGGCTTCCAAGCAGCTCTCAAGGAAACTCAGTTTTCACACTCTATGCTTAGTGCCCTTTGAGTGCATTATCTAGGAATGAATCTGGTAGAGCATCCCACACAAACGAATGCTCCACATGCGGGTTTCACATGCCACCAACTCCACATTCACAGGCAACTTCAGCGCCACAGCCGTTTTCAGATAGCCCTCAATGCAAAGGCTCTAGACGCAAGTATTGGTGTGAGAGCTAATTCAATCAAGGAAACACTGCATGTTGGTGAAGGGCATATTGAAGAAGGATCAGCCGAGTGGTTCTTGTGGGAGAACAACTCCATTTGGCTCACTAACTTC
Source organism: Ochotona princeps (assembly GCF_030435755.1). NCBI lineage: Eukaryota > Metazoa > Chordata > Mammalia > Lagomorpha > Ochotonidae > Ochotona > Ochotona princeps. The sequence goes on along the minus strand of NW_026696623.1, from coordinate 11,069 downwards.
ACACACCATCAGGCTTCCAAGCAGCTCTCAAGGAAACTCAGTTTTCACACTCTATGCTTAGTGCCCTTTGAGTGCGTTATCTAGGAATGAACCTGGTAGAGCATCCCACACAAACGAATGCTCCACATGCGGGTTTCACATGCCACCAACTCCACATTCACAGGCAACTTCAGCGCCACAGCCGTTTTCAGATAGCCCTCAATGCAAAGGCTCTAGACGCAAATATTGGTGTGAGAGCTAATTCAATCAAGGAAACACTGCATGTTGGTGAAGGGCATATTGAAGAAGGATCAGCCGAGTGGTTCTTGTGGGAGAACAACTCCATTTGGCTCACTAACTTCACACACCATCAGGCTTCCAAGCAGCTCTCAAGGAAACTCAGTTTTCACACTCTATGCTTAGTGCCCTTTGAGTGCATTATCTAGGAATGAATCTGGTAGAGCATCCCACACAAACGAATGCTCCACATGCGGGTTTCACATGCCACCAACTCCACATTCACAGGCAACTTCAGCGCCACAGCCGTTTTCAGATAGCCCTCAATGCAAAGGCTCTAGACGCAAGTATTGGTGTGAGAGCTAATTCAATCAAGGAAACACTGCATGTTGGTGAAGGGCATATTGAAGAAGGATCAGCCGAGTGGTTCTTGTGGGAGAACAACTCCATTTGGCTCACTAACTTCACACACCATCAGGCTTCCAAGCAGCTCTCAAGGAAACTCAGTTTTCACACTCTATGCTTAGTGCCCTTTGAGTGCATTATCTAGGAATGAACCTGGTAGAGCATCCCACACAAACGAATGCTCCACATGCGGGTTTGACATGCCACCAACTCCACATTCACAGGCAACTTCAGCGCCACAGCCGTTTTCAGATAGCCCTCAATGCAAAGGCTCTAGACGCAAATATTGGTGTGAGAGCTAATTCAATCAAGGAAACACTGCATGTTGGTGAAGGGCATATTGAAGAAGGATCAGCCGAGTGGTTCTTGTGGGAGAACAACTCCATTTGGCTCACTAACTTCACACACCATCAGGCTTCCAAGCAGCTCTCAAGGAAACTCAGTTTTCACACTCTATGCTTAGTGCCCTTTGAGTGCATTATCTAGGAATCAACCTGGTAGAGCATCCCACACAAACGAATGCTCCACATGCGCGTTTCACATGCCACCAACTCCACATTCACAGGCAACTTCAGCGCCACAGCCGTTTTCAGATAGCCCTCAATGCAAAGGCTCTAGACGCAAATATTGGTGTGAGAGCTAATTCAATCAAGGAAACACTGCATGTTGGTGAAGGGCATATTGAAGAAGGATCAGCCGAGTGGTTCTTGTGGGAGAACAACTCCATTTGGCTCACTAACTTCACACACCATCAGGCTTCCAAGCAGCTCTCAAGGAAACTCAGTTTTCACACTCTATGCTTAGTGCCCTTTGAGTGCATTATCTAGGAATGAACCTGGTAGAGCATCCCACACAAACGAATGCTCCACATGCGGGTTTCACATGCCACCAACTCCACATTTACAGGCAACTTCAGCGCCACAGCCGTTTTCAGATAGCCCTCAATGCAAAGGCTCTAGACGCAAATATTGGTGTGAGAGCTAATTCAATCAAGGAAACACTGCATGTTGGTGAAGGGCATATTGAAGAAGGATCAGCCGAGTGGTTCTTGTGGGAGAACAACTCCATTTGGCTCACTAACTTCACACACCATCAGGCTTCCAAGCAGCTCTCAAGGAAACTCAGTTTTCACACTCTATGCTTAGTGCCCTTTGAGTGCATTATCTAGGAATGAACCTGGTAGAGCATCCCACACAAACGAATGCTCCACATGCGCGTTTCACATGCCACCAACTCCACATTCACAGGCAACTTCAGCGCCACAGCCGTTTTCAGATAGCCCTCAATGCAAAGGCTCTAGACGCAAATATTGGTGTGAGAGCTAATTCAATCAAGGAAACACTGCATGTTGGTGAAGGGCATATTGAAGAAGGATCAGCCGAGTCGTTCTTGTGGGAGAACAACTCCATTTGGCTCACTAACTTCACACACCATCAGGCTTCCAAGCAGCTCTCAAGGAAACTCAGTTTTCACACTCTATGCTTAGTGCCCTTTGAGTGCATTATCTAGGAATGAACCTGGTAGAGCATCCCACACAAACGAATGCTCCACATGCGGGTTTCACATGCCACCAACTCCACATTCACAGGCAACTTCAGCGCCACAGCCGTTTTCAGATAGCCCTCAATGCAAAGGCTCTAGACGCAAATATTGGTGTGAGAGCTAATTCAATCAAGGAAACACTGCATGTTGGTGAAGGGCATATTGAAGAAGGATCAGCCGCGTGGTTCTTGTGGGAGAACAACTCCATTTGGCTCACTAACTTCACACACCATCAGGCTTCCAAGCAGCTCTCAAGGAAACTCAGTTTTCACACTCTATGCTTAGTGCCCTTTGTATGGCTAGGACTGAAATGAACCTGGTAGAGCATCCCACACAAACGAATGCTCCACATGCGGGTTTCACATGCCACCAACTCCACATTCACAGGCAACTTCAGCGCCACAGCCGTTTTCAGATAGCCCTCAATGCAAAGGCTCTAGACGCAAATATTGGTGTGAGAGCTAATTCAATCAAGGAAACACTGCATGTTGGTGAAGGGCATATTGAAGAAGGATCAGCCGAGTGGTTCTTGTGGGAGAACAACTCCATTTGGCTCACTAACTTCACACACCATCAGGCTTCCAAGCAGCTCTCAAGGAAACTCAGTTTTCACACTCTATGCTTCGTGCCCTTTGAGTGCATTATCTAGGAATAGAACCTGGTAGAGCATCCCACACAAACGAATGCTCCACATGCGGGTTTCACATGCCACCAACTCCACATTCACAGGCAACTTCAGCGCCACAGCCGTTTTCAGATAGCCCTCAATGCAAAGGCTCTAGACGCAAGTATTGGTGTGAGAGCTAATTCAATCAAGGAAACACTGCATGTTGGTGAAGGGCATATTGAAGAAGGATCAGCCGAGTGGTTCTTGTGGGAGAACAACTCCATTTGGCTCACTAACTTCACACACCATCAGGCTTCCAAGCAGCTCTCAAGGAAACTCAGTTTTCACACTCTATGCTTAGTGCCCTTTGTATGGCTAGGACTGAAATGAACCTGGTAGAGCATCCCACACAAACGAATGCTCCTCATGCGGGTTTCACATGCCACCAACTCCACATTTACAGGCAACTTCAGCGCCACAGCCGTTTTCAGATAGCCCTCAATGCAAAGGCTCTAGACGCAAATATTGGTGTGAGAGCTAATTCAATCAAGGAAACACTGCATGTTGGTGAAGGGCATATTGAAGAAGGATCAGCCGAGTGGTTCTTGTGGGAGAACAACTCCATTTGGCTCACTAACGTCACACACCATCAGGCTTCCAAGCAGCTCTCAAGGAAACTCAGTTTTCACACTCTATGCTTAGTGCCCTTTGAGTGCATTATCTAGGAATGAACCTGGTAGAGCATCCCACACAAACGAATGCTCCACATGCGGGTTTCACATGCCACCAACTCCACATTCACAGTCAACTTCAGCGCCACAGCCGTTTTCAGATAGCCCTCAATGCAAAGGCTCTAGACGCAAATATTGGTGTGAGAGCTAATTCAATCAAGGAAATACTGCATGTTGGTGAAGGGCATATTGAAGAAGGATCAGCCGAGTGGTTCTTGTGGGAGAACAACTCCATTTGGCTCACTAACTTCACACACCATCAGGCTTCCAAGCAGCTCTCAAGGAAACTCAGTTTACACACTATGCTTAGTGCCCTTTGTATGGCCAGGACTGAAATGAACCTGGTAGAGCATCCCAAACAAACGAATGCTCCACATGCGGGTTTCACATGCCACCAACTCCACATTCACAGGCAACTTCAGCGCCACAGCCGTTTTCAGATAGCCCTCAATGCAAAGGCTCTAGACGCAAATATTGGTGTGAGAGCTAATTCAATCAAGGAAACACTGCATGTTGGTGAAGGGCATATTGAAGAAGGATCAGCCGAGTGGTTCTTGTGGGAGAACAACTCCATTTGGCTCACTAACTTCACACACCATCAGGCTTCCAAGCAGCTCTCAAGGAAACTCAGTTTTCACACTCTATGCTTAGTGCCCTTTGTATGGCTAGGACTGAAATGAACCTGGTAGAGCATCCCACACAAACGAATGCTCCACATGCGGGTTTCACATGCCACCAACTCCACATTCACAGGCAACTTCAGCGCCACAGCCGTTTTCAGATAGCCCTCAATGCAAAGGCTCTAGACGCAAATATTGGTGTGAGAGCTAATTCAATCAAGGAAACACTGCATGTTGGTGAAGGGCATATTGAAGAAGGATCAGCCGAGTGGTTCTTGTGGGAGAACAACTCCATTTGGCTCACTAACTTCACACACCATCAGGCTTCCAAGCAGCTCTCAAGGAAACTCAGTTTTCACACTCTATGCTTAGTGCCCTTTGAGTGCATTATCTAGGAATGAACCTAGTAGAGCATCCCACACAAACGAATGCTCCACATGCGGGTTTCACATGCCACCAACTCCACATTCACAGGCAACTTCAGCGCCACAGCCGTTTTCAGATAGCCCTCAATGCAAAGGCTCTAGACGCAAATATTGGTGTGAGAGCTAATTCAATCAAGGAAACACTGCATGTTGGTGAAGGGCATATTGAAGAAGGATCAGCCGAGTGGTTCTTGTGGGAGAACAACTCCATTTGGCTCACTAACTTCACACACTATCAGGCTTCCAAGCAGCTCTCAAGGAAACTCAGTTTTCACACTCTATACTTAGTGCCCTTTGTATGGCCAGGACTGAAATGAACCTGGTAGAGCATCCCAAACAAACGAATGCTCCACATGCGGGTTTCACATGCCACCACCTCCACATTCACAGGCAACTTCAGCGCCACAGCCGTTTTCAGATAGCCCTCAATGCAAAGGCTCTAGACGCAAATATTGGTGTGAGAGCTAATTCAATCAAGGAAACACTGCATGTTGGTGAAGGGCATATTGAAGAAGAATCAGCCGAGTGGTTCTTGTGGGAGAACAACTCCATTTGGCTCACTAACTTCACACACCATCAGGCTTCCAAGCAGCTCTCAAGGAAACTCAGTTTTCACACTCTATGCTTAGTGCCCTTTGTATGGCTATTACTGAAATGAACCTGGTAGAGCATCCCACACAAACGAATGCTCCACATGCAGGTTTCACATGCCACCAACTCCACATTCACAGGCAACTTCAGCGCCACAGCCGTTTTCAGATAGCCCTCAATGCAAAGGCTCTAGACGCAAATATTGGTGTGAGAGCTAATTCAATCAAGGAAACACTGCATGTTGGTGAAGGGCATATTGAAGAAGGATCAGAAGAGTGATACTTGTGGGAGAACAACTCCATTTGGCTCACTAACTTCACACACCATCAGGCTTCCAAGCAGCTCTCAAGGAAACTCAGTTTTCACACTCTATGCTTAGTGCCCTTTGTATGGGTAGCACTGAAATGAACCTGGTAGAACATCCCACACAAACGAATGCTCCACATGCAGGTTTCACATGCCACCAACTGCACATTTACAGGCTACTTCAGCGCCACAACCGTTTTCAGATAGCCCTCAATGCAAAGGCTCTAGACGCAAATATTGGTGTGAGAGCTAATTCAATCAAGGAAACACTGCATGTTGGTGAAGGGCATATTGAAGAAGGATCAGCCGAGTGGTTCTTGTGGGAGAACAACTCCATTTGGCTCACTAACGTCACACACCATCAGGCTTCCAAGCAGCTCTCAAGGAAACTCAGTTTTCACACTCTATGCTTAGTGCCCTTTGTATGGCTAGGACTGAAATGAACCTGGTAGAGCATCCCACACAAACGAATGCTCCACATGCGGGTTTCACATGCCACCAACTCCACATTCACAGGCAACTTCAGCGCCACAGCCGTTTTCAGATAGCCCTCAATGCAAAGGCTCTAGACGCAAATATTGGTGTGAGAGCTAATTCAATCAAGGAAACACTGCATGTTGGTGAAGGGCATATTGAAGAAGGATCAGCCGAGTGGTTCTTGTGGGAGAACAACTCCATTTGGCTCACTAACTTCACACACCATCAGGCTTCCAAGCAGCTCTCAAGGAAACTCAGTTTTCACACTCTATGCTTAGTGCCCTTTGAGTGCATTATCTAGGAATGAACCTAGTAGAGCATCCCACACAAACGAATGCTCCACATGCGGGTTTCACATGCCACCAACTCCACATTCACAGGCAACTTCAGCGCCACAGCCGTTTTCAGATAGCCCTCAATGCAAAGGCTCTAGACGCAAATATTGGTGTGAGAGCTAATTCAATCAAGGAAACACTGCATGTTGCTGAAGGGGATATTGAAGAAGGATCAGCCGAGTGGTTCTTGTGGGAGAACAACTCCATTTGGCTCACTAACTTCACACACTATCAGGCTTCCAAGCAGCTCTCAAGGAAACTCAGTTTTCACACTCTATACTTAGTGCCCTTTGTATGGCCAGGACTGAAATGAACCTGGTAGAGCATCCCAAACAAACGAATGCTCCACATGCGGGTTTCACATGCCACCAACTCCACATTCACAGGCAACTTCAGCGCCACAGCCGTTTTCAGATAGCCCTCAATGCAAAGGCTCTAGACGCAAATATTGGTGTGAGAGCTAATTCAATCAAGGAAACACTGCATGTTGGTGAAGGGCATATTGAAGAAGAATCAGCCGAGTGGTTCTTGTGGGAGAACAACTCCATTTGGCTCACTAACTTCACACACCATCAGGCTTCCAAGCAGCTCTCAAGGAAACTCAGTTTTCACACTCTATGCTTAGTGCCCTTTGTATGGCTATTACTGAAATGAACCTGGTAGAGCATCCCACACAAACGAATGCTCCACATGCAGGTTTCACATGCCACCAACTCCACACTCACAGGCAACTTCAGCGCCACAGCCGTTTTCAGATAGCCCTCAATGCAAAGGCTCTAGACGCAAATATTGGTGTGAGAGCTAATTCAATCAAGGAAACACTGCATGTTGGTGAAGGGCATATTGAAGAAGGATCAGAAGAGTGATACTTGTGGGAGAACAACTCCATTTGGCTCACTAACTTCACACACCATCAGGCTTCCAAGCAGCTCTCAAGGAAACTCAGTTTTCACACTCTATGCTTAGTGCCCTTTGTATGGGTAGCACTGAAATGAACCTGGTAGAACATCCCACACAAACGAATGCTCCACATGCAGGTTTCACATGCCACCAACTGCACATTTACAGGCTACTTCAGCGCCACAACCGTTTTCAGATAGCCCTCAATGCAAAGGCTCTAGACGCAAATATTGGTGTGAGAGCTAATTCAATCAAGGAAACACTGCATGTTGGTGAAGGGCATATTGAAGAAGGATCAGCCGAGTGGTTCTTGTGGGAGAACAACTCCATTTGGCTCACTAACTTCACACACCATCAGGCTTCCAAGCAGCTCTCAAGGAAACTCAGTTTTCACACTCTATGCTTAGTGCCCTTTGAGTGCATTATCTAGGAATGAACCTGGTAGAGCATCCCACACAAACGAATGCTCCACATGCGGGTTTCACATGCCACCAACTCCACATTCACAGGCAACTTCAGCGCCACAGCCGTTTTCAGATAGCCCTCAATGCAAAGGCTCTAGACGCAAATATTGGTGTGAGAGCTAATTCAATCAAGGAAACACTGCATGTTGGTGAAGGGCATATTGAAGAAGGATCAGCCGCGTGGTTCTTGTGGGAGAACAACTCCATTTGGCTCACTAACTTCACACACCATCAGGCTTCCAAGCAGCTCTCAAGGAAACTCAGTTTTCACACTCTATGCTTAGTGCCCTTTGTATGGCTAGGACTGAAATGAACCTGGTAGAGCATCCCACACAAACGAATGCTCCACATGCGGGTTTCACATGCCACCAACTCCACATTCACAGGCAACTTCAGCGCCACAGCCGTTTTCAGATAGCCCTCAATGCAAAGGCTCTAGACGCAAATATTGGTGTGAGAGCTAATTCAATCAAGGAAACACTGCATGTTGGTGAAGGGCATATTGAAGAAGGATCAGCCGAGTGGTTCTTGTGGGAGAACAACTCCATTTGGCTCACTAACTTCACACACCATCAGGCTTCCAAGCAGCTCTCAAGGAAACTCAGTTTTCACACTCTATGCTTCGTGCCCTTTGAGTGCATTATCTAGGAATGAACCTGGTAGAGCATCCCACACAAACGAATGCTCCACATGCGGGTTTCACATGCCACCAACTCCACATTCACAGGCAACTTCAGCGCCACAGCCGTTTTCAGATAGCCCTCAATGCAAAGGCTCTAGACGCAAGTATTGGTGTGAGAGCTAATTCAATCAAGGAAACACTGCATGTTGGTGAAGGGCATATTGAAGAAGGATCAGCCGAGTGGTTCTTGTGGGAGAACAACTCCATTTGGCTCACTAACTTCACACACCATCAGGCTTCCAAGCAGCTCTCAAGGAAACTCAGTTTTCACACTCTATGCTTAGTGCCCTTTGTATGGCTAGGACTGAAATGAACCTGGTAGAGCATCCCACACAAACGAATGCTCCTCATGCGGGTTTCACATGCCACCAACTCCACATTTACAGGCAACTTCAGCGCCACAGCCGTTTTCAGATAGCCCTCAATGCAAAGGCTCTAGACGCAAATATTGGTGTGAGAGCTAATTCAATCAAGGAAACACTGCATGTTGGTGAAGGGCATATTGAAGAAGGATCAGCCGAGTGGTTCTTGTGGGAGAACAACTCCATTTGGCTCACTAACGTCACACACCATCAGGCTTCCAAGCAGCTCTCAAGGAAACTCAGTTTTCACACTCTATGCTTAGTGCCCTTTGAGTGCATTATCTAGGAATGAACCTGGTAGAGCATCCCACACAAACGAATGCTCCACATGCGGGTTTCACATGCCACCAACTCCACATTCACAGTCAACTTCAGCGCCACAGCCGTTTTCAGATAGCCCTCAATGCAAAGGCTCTAGACGCAAATATTGGTGTGAGAGCTAATTCAATCAAGGAAATACTGCATGTTGGTGAAGGGCATATTGAAGAAGGATCAGCCGAGTGGTTCTTGTGGGAGAACAACTCCATTTGGCTCACTAACTTCACACACCATCAGGCTTCCAAGCAGCTCTCAAGGAAACTCAGTTTACACACTATGCTTAGTGCCCTTTGTATGGCCAGGACTGAAATGAACCTGGTAGAGCATCCCAAACAAACGAATGCTCCACATGCGGGTTTCACATGCCACCAACTCCACATTCACAGGCAACTTCAGCGCCACAGCCGTTTTCAGATAGCCCTCAATGCAAAGGCTCTAGACGCAAATATTGGTGTGAGAGCTAATTCAATCAAGGAAACACTGCATGTTGGTGAAGGGCATATTGAAGAAGGATCAGCCGAGTGGTTCTTGTGGGAGAACAACTCCATTTGGCTCACTAACTTCACACACCATCAGGCTTCCAAGCAGCTCTCAAGGAAACTCAGTTTTCACACTCTATGCTTAGTGCCCTTTGTATGGCTAGGACTGAAATGAACCTGGTAGAGCATCCCACACAAACGAATGCTCCACATGCGGGTTTCACATGCCACCAACTCCACATTCACAGGCAACTTCAGCGCCACAGCCGTTTTCAGATAGCCCTCAATGCAAAGGCTCTAGACGCAAATATTGGTGTGAGAGCTAATTCAATCAAGGAAACACTGCATGTTGGTGAAGGGCATATTGAAGAAGGATCAGCCGAGTGGTTCTTGTGGGAGAACAACTCCATTTGGCTCACTAACTTCACACACCATCAGGCTTCCAAGCAGCTCTCAAGGAAACTCAGTTTTCACACTCTATGCTTAGTGCCCTTTGAGTGCATTATCTAGGAATGAACCTAGTAGAGCATCCCACACAAACGAATGCTCCACATGCGGGTTTCACATGCCACCAACTCCACATTCACAGGCAACTTCAGCGCCACAGCCGTTTTCAGATAGCCCTCAATGCAAAGGCTCTAGACGCAAATATTGGTGTGAGAGCTAATTCAATCAAGGAAACACTGCATGTTGCTGAAGGGGATATTGAAGAAGGATCAGCCGAGTGGTTCTTGTGGGAGAACAACTCCATTTGGCTCACTAACTTCACACACTATCAGGCTTCCAAGCAGCTCTCAAGGAAACTCAGTTTTCACACTCTATACTTAGTGCCCTTTGTATGGCCAGGACTGAAATGAACCTGGTAGAGCATCCCAAACAAACGAATGCTCCACATGCGGGTTTCACATGCCACCAACTCCACATTCACAGGCAACTTCAGCGCCACAGCCGTTTTCAGATAGCCCTCAATGCAAAGGCTCTAGACGCAAATATTGGTGTGAGAGCTAATTCAATCAAGGAAACACTGCATGTTGGTGAAGGGCATATTGAAGAAGAATCAGCCGAGTGGTTCTTGTGGGAGAACAACTCCATTTGGCTCACTAACTTCACACACCATCAGGCTTCCAAGCAGCTCTCAAGGAAACTCAGTTTTCACACTCTATGCTTAGTGCCCTTTGTATGGGTAGCACTGAAATGAACCTGGTAGAACATCCCACACAAACGAATGCTCCACATGCAGGTTTCACATGCCACCAACTGCACATTTACAGGCTACTTCAGCGCCACAACCGTTTTCAGATAGCCCTCAATGCAAAGGCTCTAGACGCAAATATTGGTGTGAGAGCTAATTCAATCAAGGAAACACTGCATGTTGGTGAAGGGCATATTGAAGAAGGATCAGCCGAGTGGTTCTTGTGGGAGAACAACTCCATTTGGCTCACTAACTTCACACACCATCAGGCTTCCAAGCAGCTCTCAAGGAAACTCAGTTTTCACACTCTATGCTTAGTGCCCTTTGAGTGCATTATCTAGGAATGAACCTGGTAGAGCATCCCACACAAACGAATGCTCCACATGCGGGTCTGACATGCCACCAACTCCACATTCA
>NW_026696622.1:0-27205 GCF_030435755.1 Ochotona princeps | reverse complement strand
GTGAAACCCGCATGTGGAGCATTCGTTTGTGTGGGATGCTGACCAAGCTTCATTTCAGTCCTAGGCACACTAAGAGCACTAAGCATAGAGTGTGAAAACTGAGTTTCCTTGAGAGCTGCTTGGAAGCCTGATGGTGTGTGAAGTTAGTGAGCCAAATGGAGTTGTTCTCACCACAAGAACCACTCGGCTGATCCTTCTTCAATATGCCCTTCACCAACATGCAGTGTTTCCTTGATTGAATTAGCTCTCACACCAATATTTGCGTCTAGAGCCTTTGCATTGAGGGCTATCTGAAAACGGCTGTGGCGCTGAAGTTGCCTGTGAATGTGGAGTTGGTGGCATGTGAAACCCGCATGTGGAGCATTCGTTTATGTGGGATGCTCTCCAAGATTCATTTCAGTCCCAGGCACTCAAAGCGCACTAAGCATAGAGTGTGAAAACTGAGTTTCCTTGAGAGCTGCTTGGAAGCCTGATGGTGTGTGAAGTTAGTGAAGCCAAATGGAGTTGTTCTCCCACAAGAACCACTCGGCTGATCCTTCTTCGAATATGCCCTTCACCAACATGCAGTGTTTCCTTGATTGAATTAGCTCTCACACCAATATTTGCGTCTAGAGCCTTTGCATTGAGGGCTATCTGAAAACGGCTGTGGCGCTGAAGTTGCCTGTGAATGTGGAGTTGGTGGCATGTGAAACCCGCATGTGGAGCATTCGTTTATGTGGGATGCTCTCCTAGATTCATTTCAGTCCCAGGCACTCAAAGGGCACTAAGCATAGAGTGTGAAAACTGAGTTTCCTTGAGAGCTGCTTGGAAGCCTGATGGTGTGTGAAGTTAGTGAGCCAAATGGAGTTGTTCTCCCACAAGAACCACTCGGCTGATCCTTCTTCAATATGCCCTTCACCAACATGCAGTGTTTCCTTGATTGAATTAGCTCTCACACCAATATTTGCGTCTAGAGCCTTTGCATTGAGGGCTATCTGAAAACGGCTGTGGCGCTGAAGTTGCCTGTGAATGTGGAGTTGGTGGCATGTGAAACCCGCATGTGGAGCATTCGTTTGTGTGCGATGCTCTACCAGGTTCATTTCAGTCCTAGCCATACAAAGGGCACTAAGCATAGAGTGTGAAAACTGAGTTTCCTTGAGAACTGCTTGAAAGCCCTGATGGTGTGTGAAGTTAGTGAGCCAAATGGAGTTGTTCTCCAAGAAGAACCACTCGGCAGATCCTTCTTCAAATGCCCTTCACCAACATGCAGTGTTTCCTTGATTGAATTAGCTCTCACACCAATATTTGCGTCTAGAGCCTTTGCATTGAGGGCTATCTGAAAACGGCTGTGGCGCTGAAGTTGCCTGTGAATGTGGAGTTGGTGGCATGTGGAAACCCGCATGTGGAGCATTCGTTATGTGGGATGCTCTCCAAGATTCATTTCAGTCCCAGGCACTCAAAGCGCACTAAGCATAGAGTGTGAAAACTGAGTTTCCTTGAGAGCTGCTTGGAAGCCTGATGGTGTGTGAAGTTAGTGAGCCAAATGGAGTTGTTCTCCCACAAGAACCACTCGGCTGATCCTTCTTCAATATGCCCTTCACCAACATGCAGTGTTTCCTTGATTGAATTAGCTCTCACACCAATATTTGCGTCTAGAGCCTTTGCATTGAGGGCTATCTGAAAACGGCTGTGGCGCTGAAGTTGCCTGTGAATGTGGAGTTGGTGGCATGTGAAACCCGCATGTGGAGCATTCGTTTGTGTGGGATGCTCTACCAGGTTCATTCCTAGATAATGCACTCAAAGGGCACTAAGCATAGAGTGTGAAAACTGAGTTTCCTTGAGAGCTGCTTGGAAGCCTGATGGTGTGTGAAGTTAGTGAGCCAAATGGAGTTGTTCTCCCACAAGAACCACTCTGCTGATCCCTTCTTCAATATGCCCTTCACCAACATGCAGTGTTTCCTTGATTGAATTAGCTCTCACACCAATATTTGCTTCTAGAGCCTTTGCATTGAGGGCTATCTGAAAACGGCTGTGGCGCTGAAGTTGCCTGAGAATGTGGAGTTGGTGGCATGTGAAACCCGCATGTGGAGCATTCGTTTGTGTGGGATGCTGACCAAGCTTCATTTCAGTCCTAGGCACACTAAGAGCACTAAGCATAGAGTGTGAAAACTGAGTTTCCTTGAGAGCTGCTTGGAAGCCTGATGGTGTGTGAAGTTAGTGAGCCAAATGGGAGTTGTTCTCCCACAAGAACCACATCGGCTGATCCTTCTTCAATATGCCCTTCACCAACATGCAGTGTTTCTTGATTGAATTAGCTCTCACACCAATATTTGCGTCTAGAGCCTTTGCATTGAGGGCTATCTGAAAACGGCTGTGGCGCTGAAGTTGCCTGTGAATGTGGAGTTGGTGGCATGTGAAACCCGCATGTGGAGCATTCGTTTATGTGGGATGCTCTCCAAGATTCATTTCAGTCCCAGGCACTCAAAGCGCACTATAGCATAGAGTGTGAAAACTGAGTTTCCTTGGAGAGCTGCTTGGAAGCCTGATGGTGTGGTGAAGTTAGTGAGGCCAAATGGAGTTGTTCTCCACAAGAACCACTCGGCTGATCCCTTCTTCAATATGCCCTTCACCAACATGCAGTGTTTCCTTGATTGAATTAGCTCTCACCACCAATATTTGGCGTCTAGAGCCTTTGCATTGAGGGCTATCTGAAAACGGCTGTGGCGCTGAAGTTGCCTGTGAATGTGGAGTTGGTGGCATGTGAAACCCGCATGTGGAGCATTCGTTTGTGTGGGATGCTCTACCAGGTTCATTTCAGTGCTAGCCATACAAAGGGAACTAAGCATAGAGTGTGAAAACTGAGTTTCCTTGAGAGCTGCTTGGAAGCCTGATGGTGTGTGAAGTTAGTGAGCCAAATGGAGTTGTTCTCCCACCAAGAACCACTCGGCTGATCCTTCTTCAATATGCCCTTCACCAACATGCAGTGTTTCCTTGATTGAATTAGCTCTCACACCAATATTTGCGTCTAGAGCCTTTGCATTGAGGGCTATCTGAAAACGGCTGTGGCGCTGAAGTTGCCTGTGAATGTGGAGTTGGTGGCATGTGAAACCCGCATTGTGGAGCATTCGTTTATGTGGGATGGCTCTCCTAGATTCATTCAGTCCCAGGCACTCAAAGGGCACTAAGCATAGAGTGTGAAAACTGAGTTTCCTTGAGAGCTGCTTGGAAGCCTGATGGTGTGTGAAGTTAGTGAGCCAAATGGAGTTGTTCTCCCACAAGAACCACTCGGCTGATCCTTCTTCAATATGCCCTTCACCCAACATGGCAGTGTTTCCTTGATTGAATTAGCTCTCACACCAATATTTGCGTCTAGAGCCTTTGCATTGAGGGCTATCTGAAAACGGCTGTGGCGCTGAAGTTGCCTGTGAATGTGGAGTTGGTGGCATGTGAAACCCGCATGTGGAGCATTCGTTTGTGTGCGATGCTCTACCAGGTTCATTTCAGTCCTAGCCATACAAAGGGCACTAAGGCATAGAGTGTGAAAACTGAGTTTCCTTGAGAACTGCTTTGAAAGCCTGATGGTGTGTGAAGTTAGTGAGCCAAATGGGAGTTGTTCTCCCACAAGAACCACTCGGCAGATCCTTCTTCAATATGCCCTTCACCAACATGCAGTGTTTCCTTGATTGAATTAGCTCTCACACCAATATTTGCGTCTAGAGCCTTTGCATTGAGGGGCTATCTGAAAACGGCTGTGGCGCTGAAGTTGCCTGTGGAATGTGGAGTTGGTGGCATGTGAAACCCGCATGTGGAGCATTCGTTTGTGTGGGATGCTCTACCAGGTTCATTCCTAGATAATTCACTCAAAGGGCACTAAGCATAGAGTGTGAAAACTGAGTTTCCTTGAGAGCTGCTTGGAAGCCTGATGGTGTGTGAAGTTAGTGAGCCAAATGGAGTTGTTCTCCCACTAAGAACCACTCGGCTGATCCTTCTTCAATATGCCCTTCACCAACATGCAGTGTTTCCTTGATTGAATTAGCTCACACCCAATATTTGCATATAGAGCCTTTGCATTGAGGGCTTATCTGAAAACGGCTGTGGCGCTGAAGTTGCCTGTGAATGTGGAGTTGGTGGCATGTGAAACCCGCATGTGGAGCATTCGTTTATGTGGGATGCTCTCCAAGATTCATTTCAGTCCCAGGCACTCAAAGCGCACTAAGCATAGAGTGTGAAAACTGAGTTTCCTTGAGAGCTGCTTGGAAGCCTGATGGTGTGTGAAGTTAGTGAGCCAAATGGAGTTGTTCTCCGCACAAGAACCACTCGGCTGATCCTTCTTCAATATGCCCTTCACCAACATGCAGTGTTTCCTTGATTGAATTAGCTCTCACACCAATATTTGCGTCTAGAGCCTTTGCATTGAGGGCTATCTGAAAACGGCTGTGGCGCTGAAGTTGCCTGTGAATGTGGAGTGGTGGCATGTGAAACCCCGCATGTGGAGCATTCGTTTGTGTGGGATGCTCTACCAGGTTCATTCCTAGATAATGCACTCAAAGGGCACTAAGCATAGAGTGTGAAAACTGAGTTTCCTTGAGAGCTGCTTGGAAGCCTGATGGTGTGTGAAGTTAGTGAGCCAAATGGAGTTGTTCTCCCACAAGAACCACTCGGCTGATCCTTCTTCAATATGGCCCTTCACCAACATGCAGTGTTTCCTTGATTGAATTAGCTCTCACACCAATATTTGCGTCTAGAGCCTTTGCATTGAGGGCTATCTGAAAACGGCTTGTGGCGCTGAAGTTGCCTGTGAATGTGGAGTTGGTGGCATGTGAAACCGCGCATGTGGAGCATTCGTTTGTGTGCGATGCTCTACCAGGTCATTCCTAGATAATGCACTCAAAGGGCACTAAGCATAGAGTTGTGAAAAGCTGAGTTTCCTTGAGAGCTGCTTGAAGCCTGATGGTGTGTGTAAGTTAGTGAGCCAAGTAGTGGATGGGTTGTTCTCCCACAAGAACCACTCGGCTGATCCTTCTTCAATATGCCTCTTCACCAACATGCAGTGTTCCTTGATTGAATTAGCTCTCAAACCAATATTTGCGTCTAGAGCCTTTGCATTGAGGGCTATCTGAAAACGGCTGTGGCGCTGAAGTTGCCTGTAAATGTGGAGTTGGTGGCATGTGAAAACCGCATGTGGAGCATTCGTTTGTGTGGGATGCTCTACCAGGTTCATTCCTAGATAATGCACTCAAAGGGCACTAAGCATAGAGTGTGAAAACTGAGTTTCCTTGAGAGCTGCTTGGAAGCCTGATGGTGTGTGAAGTTAGTGAGCCAAATGGAGTTGTTCTCCCACAAGAACCACTCGGCTGATCCTTCTTCAATATGCCCTTCACCAACATGCAGTGTTTCCTTGATTGAATTAGCTCTCACACCAATATTTGCATCTAGAGCCTTTGCATTGAGGGCTATCTGAAAACGGCTGTGGCGCTGAAGTTGCCTGAGAATGTGGAGTTTGGTGGACATGTGAAACCCGCATGTGGAGCATTCGTTTGTGTGGGATGCTGACCAAGCTTCATTTCAGTCCTAGGCACACTAAGAGCACTAAGCATAGAGTGTGAAAACTGAGTTTCCTTGAGAGCTGCTTGGAAGCCTGATGGTGTGTGAAGTTAGTGAGCCAAATGGAGTTGTTCTCCCACAAGAACCACTCGGCAGATCCTTCTTCAATATGCCCTTCACCAACATGCAGTGTTTCCTTGATTGAATTAGCTCTCACACCAATATTTTGCGTCTAGAGCCTTTGCATTGAGGGCTATCTGAAAACGGGCTGTGGCGCTGAAGTTGCCTGTGAATGTGGAGTTGGTGGCATGTGAAACCCGCATGTGGAGCATTCGTTTGTGTGGGATGTTCGTTTGTGTGGGATGCTCTACCAGGTTCATTCCTAGATAATGCACTCAAAGGGCACTAAGCATAGAGTGTGAAAACTGAGTTTCCTTGAGAGCTGCTTGGAAGCCTGATGGTGTGTGAAGTTAGTGAGCCAAATGGAGTTGTTCTCCCACAAGAACCACTCGGCTGATCCTCTTCAATATGCCCTTCACCAACATGCAGTGATTCCTTGATTGAATTAGCTCTCACACCAATATTTGCGTCTAGAGCCTTTGCATTGAG
This sequence comes from Ochotona princeps, assembly GCF_030435755.1. Lineage (NCBI taxonomy): Eukaryota > Metazoa > Chordata > Mammalia > Lagomorpha > Ochotonidae > Ochotona > Ochotona princeps. Next base: position 21,073 of record NW_026696622.1, on the reverse strand, counting down.
GGCTATCTGAAAACGGCTGTGGCGCTGAAGTTGCCTGTGAATGTGGAGTTGGTGGCATGTGAAACCCGCATGTGGAGCATTCGTTTGTGTGGGATGCTCTACCAGGTTCATTCCTAGATAATGCACTCAAAGGGCACTAAGCATAGAGTGTGAAAACTGAGTTTCCTTGAGAGCTGCTTGGAAGCCTGATGGTGTGTGAAGTTAGTGAGACCAAATGGAGTTGTTCTCCCACAAGAACCACTCTGCTGATCCTTCTTCAATATGCCCTTCACCAACATGCAGTGTTTCCTTGATTGAATTAGCTCTCACACCAATATTTGCTTCTAGAGCCTTTGCATTGAGGGCTATCTGAAAACGGCTGTGGCGCTGAAGTTGCCTGAGAATGTGGAGTTGGTGGCATGTGAAACCCGCATGTGGAGCATTCGTTTGTGTGGGATGCTGACCAAGCTTCATTTCAGTCCTAGGCACACTAAGAGCACTAAGCATAGAGTGTGAAAACTGAGTTTCCTTGAGAGCTGCTTGGAAGCCTGATGGTGTGTGAAGTTAGTGAGCCAAATGGAGTTGTTCTCCCACAAGAACCACTCGGCAGATCCTTCTTCAATATGCCCTTCACCAACATGCAGTGTTTCCTTGATTGAATTAGCTCTCACACCAATATTTGCGTCTAGAGCCTTTGCATTGAGGGCTATCTGAAAACGGCTGTGGCGCTGAAGTTGCCTGTGAATGTGGAGTTGGTGGCATGTGAAACCCGCATGTGGAGCATTCGTTTGTGTGGGATGATCTACCAGGTTCATTCCTAGATAATGCACTCAAGGGCACTAAGCATAGAGTGTGAAAACTGAGTTTCCTTGAGAGCTGCTTGGAAGCCTGATGGTGTGTGAAGTTAGTGAGCCAAATGGAGTTGTTCTCCCACAAGAACCACTCGGCTGATCCTTCTTCAATATGCCCTTCACCAACATGCAGTGTTTCCTTGATTGAATTAGCTCTCACACCAATATTTGCGTCTAGAGCCTTTGCATTGAGGGCTATCTGAAAACGGCTGTGGCGCTGAAGTTGCCTGTGAATGTGGAGTTGGTGGCATGTGAAACCCGCATGTGGAGCATTCGTTTATGTGGGATGCTCTCCAAGATTCATTTCAGTCCCAGGCACTCAAAGCGCACTAAGCATAGAGTGTGAAAACTGAGTTTCCTTGAGAGCTGCTTGGAAGCCTGATGGTGTGTGAAGTTAGTGAGCCAAATGGAGTTGTTCTCCCACAAGAACCACTCGGCTGATCCTTCTTCAATATGCCCTTCACCAACATGCAGTGTTTCCTTGATTGAATTAGCTCTCACACCAATATTTGCGTCTAGAGCCTTTGCATTGAGGGCTATCTGAAAACGGCTGTGGCGCTGAAGTTGCCTGTGAATGTGGAGTTGGTGGCATGTGAAACCCGCATGTGGAGCATTCGTTTGTGTGGGATGCTCTACCAGGTTCATTTCAGTGCTAGCCATACAAAGGGAACTAAGCATAGAGTGTGAAAACTGAGTTTCCTTGAGAGCTGCTTGGAAGCCTGATGGTGTGTGAAGTTAGTGAGCCAAATGGAGTTGTTCTCCCACAAGAACCACTCGGCTGATCCTTCTTCAATATGCCCTTCACCAACATGCAGTGTTTCCTTGATTGAATTAGCTCTCACACCAATATTTGCGTCTAGAGCCTTTGCATTGAGGGCTATCTGAAAACGGCTGTGGCGTTGAAGTTGCCTGTGAATGTGGAGTTGGTGGCATGTGAAACCCGCATGTGGAGCATTCGTTTATGTGGGATGCTCTCCTAGATTCATTTCAGTCCCAGGCACTCAAAGGGCACTAACCATAGAGTGTGAAAACTGAGTTTCCTTGAGAGCTGCTTGGAAGCCTGATGGTGTGTGAAGTTAGTGAGCCAAATGGAGTTGTTCTCCCACAAGAACCACTCGGCTGATCCTTCTTCAATATGCCCTTCACCAACATGCAGTGTTTCCTTGATTGAATTAGCTCTCACACCAATATTTGCGTCTAGAGCCTTTGCATTGAGGGCTATCTGAAAACGGCTGTGGCGCTGAAGTTGCCTGTGAATGTGGAGTTGGTGGCATGTGAAACCCGCATGTGGAGCATTCGTTTGTGTGCGATGCTCTACAGGTTCATTTCAGTCCTAGCCATACAAAGGGCACTAAGCATAGAGTGTGAAAACTGAGTTTCCTTGAGAACTACTTGAAAGCCTGATGGTGTGTGAAGTTAGTGAGCCAAATGGAGTTGTTCTCCAACAAGAACCACTCGGCAGATCCTTCTTCAATATGCCCTTCACCAACATGCAGTGTTTCCTTGATTGAATTAGCTCTCACACCAATATTTGCGTCTAGAGCCTTTGCATTGAGGGCTATCTGAAAACGGCTGTGGCGCTGAAGTTGCCTGTGAATGTGGAGTTGGTGGCATGTGAAACCCGCATGTGGAGCATTCGTTTGTGTAGGGATGCTCTACCAGGTTCATTCCTAGATAATTCACTCAAAGGGCACTAAGCATAGAGTGTGAAAACTGAGTTTCCTTGAGAGCTGCTTGGAAGACTGATGGTGTGTGAAGTTAGTGAGCCAAATGGAGTTGTTCTCCCACAAGAACCACTCGGCTGATCCTTCTTCAATATGCCCTTCACCAACATGCAGTGTTTCCTTGATTGAATTAGCTCTCACACCAATATTTGCATCTAGAGCCTTTGCATTGAGGGCTTATCTGAAAACGGCTGTGGCGCTGAAGTTGCCTGAGAATGTGGAGTTGGTGGCATGTGAAACCCGCATGTGGAGCATTCGTTTGTGTGGGATGCTGACCAAGCTTCATTTCAGTCCTAGGCACACTAAGAGCACTAAGCATAGAGTGTGAAAACTGAGTTTCCTTGAGAGCTGCTTGGAAGCCTGATGGTGTGTGAAGTTAGTGAGCCAAATGGAGTTGTTCTCCCACAAGAACCACTCGGCAGATCCTTCTTCAATATGCCCTTCAACAACATGCAGTGTTTCCTTGATTGAATTAGCTCTCACACCAATATTTGCGTCTAGAGCCTTTGCATTGAGGGCTATCTGAAAACGGCTGTGGCGCTGAAGTTGCCTGTGAATGTGGAGTTGGTGGCATGTGAAACCCGCATGTGGAGCATTCGTTTGTGTGGGATGCTCTACCAGGTTCATTCCTAGATAATGCACTCAAAGGGCACTAAGCATAGAGTGTGAAAACTGAGTTTCCTTGAGAGCTGCTTGGAAGCCTGATGGTGTGTGAAGTTAGTGAGCCAAATGGAGTTGTTCTCCCACAAGAACCACTCGGCTGATCCTTCTTCAATATGCCCTTCAACAACATGCAGTGTTTCCTTGATTGAATTAGCTCTCACACCAATATTTGCGTCTAGAGCCTTTGCATTGAGGGCTATCTGAAAACGGCTGTGGCGCTGAAGTTGCCTGTGAATGTGGAGTTGGTGGCATGTGAAACCCGCATGTGGAGCATTCGTTTGTGTGGGATGCTCTACCAGGTTCATTCCTAGATAATGCACTCAAAGGGCACTAAGCATAGAGTGTGAAAACTGAGTTTCCTTGAGAGCTGCTTGGAAGCCTGATGGTGTGTGAAGTTAGTGAGCCAAATGGAGTTGTTCTCCCACAAGAACCACTCTGCTGATCCTTCTTCAATATGCCCTTCACCAACATGCAGTGTTTCCTTGATTGAATTAGCTCTCACACCAATATTTGCTTCTAGAGCCTTTGCATTGAGGGCTATCTGAAAACGGCTGTGGCGCTGAAGTTGCCTGTGAATGTGGAGTTGGTGGCATGTGAAACCCGCATGTGGAGCATTCGTTTGTGTGGGATGCTCTACCAGGTTCATTTCAGTGCTAGCCATACAAAGGGAACTAAGCATAGAGTGTGAAAACTGAGTTTCCTTGAGAGCTGCTTGGAAGCCTGATGGTGTGTGAAGTTAGTGAGCCAAATGGAGTTGTTCTCCCACAAGAACCACTCGGCTGATCCTTCTTCAATATGCCCTTCACCAACATGCAGTGTTTCCTTGATTGAATTAGCTCTCACACCAATATTTGCGTCTAGAGCCTTTGCATTGAGGGCTATCTGAAAACGGCTGTGGCGCTGAAGTTGCCTGTGAATGTGGAGTTGGTGGCATGTGAAACCCGCATGTGGAGCATTCGTTTATGTGGGATGCTCTCCTAGATTCATTTCAGTCCCAGGCACTCAAAGGGCACTAAGCATAGAGTGTGAAAACTGAGTTTCCTTGAGAGCTGCTTGGAAGCCTGATGGTGTGTGAAGTTAGTGAGCCAAATGGAGTTGTTCTCCCACAAGAACCACTCGGCTGATCCTTCTTCAATATGCCCTTCACCAACATGCAGTGTTTCCTTGATTGAATTAGCTCTCACACCAATATTTGCGTCTAGAGCCTTTGCATTGAGGGCTATCTGAAAACGGCTGTGGCGCTGAAGTTGCCTGTGAATGTGGAGTTGGTGGCATGTGAAACCCGCATGTGGAGCATTCGTTTGTGTGCGATGCTCTACCAGGTTCATTTCAGTCCTAGCCATACAAAGGGCACTAAGCATAGAGTGTGAAAACTGAGTTTCCTTGAGAACTGCTTGAAAGCCTGATGGTGTGTGAAGTTAGTGAGCCAAATGGAGTTGTTCTCCAAGAAGAACCACTCGGCAGATCCTTCTTCAATATGCCCTTCACCAACATGCAGTGTTTCCTTGATTGAATTAGCTCTCACACCAATATTTGCGTCTAGAGCCTTTGCATTGAGGGCTATCTGAAAACGGCTGTGGCGCTGAAGTTGCCTGTGAATGTGGAGTTGGTGGCATGTGAAACCCGCATGTGGAGCATTCGTTTGTGTGGGATGCTCTACCAGGTTCATTCCTAGATAATTCACTCAAAGGGCACTAAGCATAGAGTGTGAAAACTGAGTTTCCTTGAGAGCTGCTTGGAAGCCTGATGGTGTGTGAAGTTAGTGAGCCAAATGGAGTTGTTCTCCCACAAGAACCACTCGGCTGATCCTTCTTCAATATGCCCTTCACCAACATGCAGTGTTTCCTTGATTGAATTAGCTCTCACACCAATATTTGCATCTAGAGCCTTTGCATTGAGGGCTATCTGAAAACGGCTGTGGCGCTGAAGTTGCCTGAGAATGTGGAGTTGGTGGCATGTGAAACCCGCATGTGGAGCATTCGTTTGTGTGGGATGCTGATCAAGCTTCATTTCAGTCCTAGGCACACTAAGAGCACTAAGCATAGAGTGTGAAAACTGAGTTTCCTTGAGAGCTGCTTGGAAGCCTGATGGTGTGTGAAGTTAGTGAGCCAAATGGAGTTGTTCTCCCACAAGAACCACTCGGCAGATCCTTCTTCAATATGCCCTTCAACAACATGCAGTGTTTCCTTGATTGAATTAGCTCTCACACCAATATTTGCGTCTAGAGCCTTTGCATTGAGGGCTATCTGAAAACGGCTGTGGCGCTGAAGTTGCCTGTGAATGTGGAGTTGGTGGCATGTGAAACCCGCATGTGGAGCATTCGTTTGTGTGGGATGCTCTACCAGGTTCATTCCTAGATAATGCACTCAAAGGGCACTAAGCATAGAGTGTGAAAACTGAGTTTCCTTGAGAGCTGCTTGGAAGCCTGATGGTGTGTGAAGTTAGTGAGCCAAATGGAGTTGTTCTCCCACAAGAACCACTCGGCTGATCCTTCTTCAATATGCCCTTCACCAACATGCAGTGTTTCCTTGATTGAATTAGCTCTCACACCAATATTTGCGTCTAGAGCCTTTGCATTGAGGGCTATCTGAAAACGGCTGTGGCGCTGAAGTTGCCTGTGAATGTGGAGTTGGTGGCATGTGAAACCCGCATGTGGAGCATTCGTTTGTGTGGGATGCTCTACCAGGTTCATTCCTAGATAATGCACTCAAAGGGCACTAAGCATAGAGTGTGAAAACTGAGTTTCCTTGAGAGCTGCTTGGAAGCCTGATGGTGTGTGAAGTTAGTGAGCCAAATGGAGTTGTTCTCCCACAAGAACCACTCGGCTGATCCTTCTTCAATATGCCCTTCACCAACATGCAGTGTTTCCTTGATTGAATTAGCTCTCACACCAATATTTGCTTCTAGAGCCTTTGCATTGAGGGCTATCTGAAAACGGCTGTGGCGCTGAAGTTGCCTGAGAATGTGGAGTTGGTGGCATGTGAAACCCGCATGTGGAGCATTCGTTTGTGTGGGATGCTGACCAAGCTTCATTTCAGTCCTAGGCACACTAAGAGCACTAAGCATAGAGTGTGAAAACTGAGTTTCCTTGAGAGCTGCTTGGAAGCCTGATGGTGTGTGAAGTTAGTGAGCCAAATGGAGTTGTTCTCCCACAAGAACCACTCGGCAGATCCTTCTTCAATATGCCCTTCACCAACATGCAGTGTTTCCTTGATTGAATTAGCTCTCACACCAATATTTGCGTCTAGAGCCTTTGCATTGAGGGCTATCTGAAAACGGCTGTGGCGCTGAAGTTGCCTGTGAATGTGGAGTTGGTGGCATGTGAAACCCGCATGTGGAGCATTCGTTTGTGTGGGATGATCTACCAGGTTCATTCCTAGATAATGCACTCAAAGGGCACTAAGCATAGAGTGTGAAAACTGAGTTTCCTTGAGAGCTGCTTGGAAGCCTGATGGTGTGTGAAGTTAGTGAGCCAAATGGAGTTGTTCTCCCACAAGAACCACTCGGCTGATCCTTCTTCAATATGCCCTTCACCAACATGCAGTGTTTCCTTGATTGAATTAGCTCTCACACCAATATTTGCGTCTAGAGCCTTTGCATTGAGGGCTATCTGAAAACGGCTGTGGCGCTGAAGTTGCCTGTGAATGTGGAGTTGGTGGCATGTGAAACCCGCATGTGGAGCATTCGTTTGTGTGGGATGCTCTCCAAGATTCATTTCAGTCCCAGGCACTCAAAGCGCACTAAGCATAGAGTGTGAAAACTGAGTTTCCTTGAGAGCTGCTTGGAAGCCTGATGGTGTGTGAAGTTAGTGAGCCAAATGGAGTTGTTCTCCCACAAGAACCACTCGGCTGATCCTTCTTCAATATGCCCTTCACCAACATGCAGTGTTTCCTTGATTGAATTAGCTCTCACACCAATATTTGCGTCTAGAGCCTTTGCATTGAGGGCTATCTGAAAACGGCTGTGGCGCTGAAGTTGCCTGTGAATGTGGAGTTGGTGGCATGTGAAACCCGCATGTGGAGCATTCGTTTGTGTGGGATGCTCTACCAGGTTCATTTCAGTGCTAGCCATACAAAGGGAACTAAGCATAGAGTGTGAAAACTGAGTTTCCTTGAGAGCTGCTTGGAAGCCTGATGGTGTGTGAAGTTAGTGAGCCAAATGGAGTTGTTCTCCCACAAGAACCACTCGGCTGATCCTTCTTCAATATGCCCTTCACCAACATGCAGTGTTTCCTTGATTGAATTAGCTCTCACACCAATATTTGCGTCTAGAGCCTTTGCATTGAGGGCTATCTGAAAACGGCTGTGGCGCTGAAGTTGCCTGTAAATGTGGAGTTGGTGGCATGTGAAACCCGCATGTGGAGCATTCGTTTGTGTGGGATGCTCTACCAGGTTCATTCCTAGATAATGCACTCAAAGGGCACTAAGCATAGAGTGTGAAAACTGAGTTTCCTTGAGAGCTGCTTGGAAGCCTGATGGTGTGTGAAGTTAGTGAGCCAAATGGAGTTGTTCTCCCACAAGAACCACTCGGCTGATCCTTCTTCAATATGCCCTTCACCAACATGCAGTGTTTCCTTGATTGAATTATCTCTCACACCAATATTTGCATCTAGAGCCTTTGCATTGAGGGCTATCTGAAAACGGCTGTGGCGCTGAAGTTGCCTGAGAATGTGGAGTTGGTGGCATGTGAAACCCGCATGTGGAGCATTCGTTTGTGTGGGATGCTGACCAAGCTTCATTTCAGTCCTAGGCACACTAAGAGCACTAAGCATAGAGTGTGAAAACTGAGTTTCCTTGAGAGCTGCTTGGAAGCCTGATGGTGTGTGAAGTTAGTGAGCCAAATGGAGTTGTTCTCCCACAAGAACCACTCGTCTGATCCTTCTTCAATATGCCCTTCACCAACATGCAGTGTTTCCTTGATTGAATTAGCTCTCACACCAATATTTGCGTCTAGAGCCTTTGCATTGAGGGCTATCTGAAAACGGCTGTGGCGCTGAAGTTGCCTGTGAATGTGGAGTTGGTGGCATGTGAAACCCGCATGTGGAGCATTCGTTTGTGTGGGATGCTCTACCAGGTTCATTCCTAGATAATGCACTCAAAGGGCACTAAGCATAGAGTGTGAAAACTGAGTTTCCTTGAGAGCTGCTTGGAAGCCTGATGGTGTGTGAAGTTAGTGAGCCAAATGGAGTTGTTCTCCCACAAGAACCACTCGGCTGATCCTTCTTCAATATGCCCTTCACCAACATGCAGTGTTTCCTTGATTGAATTAGCTCTCACACCAATATTTGCGTCTAGAGCCTTTGCATTGAGGGCTATCTGAAAACGGCTGTGGCGCTGAAGTTGCCTGTGAATGTGGAGTTGGTGGCATGTGAAACCCGCATGTGGAGCATTCGTTTGTGTGGGATGCTCTACCAGGTTCATTCCTAGATAATGCACTCAAAGGGCACTAAGCATAGAGTGTGAAAACTGAGTTTCCTTGAGAGCTGCTTGGAAGCCTGATGGTGTGTGAAGTTAGTGAGCCAAATGGAGTTGTTCTCCCACAAGAACCACTCGGCTGATCCTTCTTCAATATGCCCTTCACCAACATGCAGTGTTTCCTTGATTGAATTAGCTCTCACACCAATATTTGCGTCTAGAGCCTTTGCATTGAGGGCTATCTGAAAACGGCTGTGGCGCTGAAGTTGCCTGTGAATGTGGAGTTGGTGGCATGTGAAACCCGCATGTGGAGCATTCGTTTGTGTGGGATGCTCTACCAGGTTCATTCCTAGATAATGCACTCAAAGGGCACTAAGCATAGAGTGTGAAAACTGAGTTTCCTTGAGAGCTGCTTGGAAGCCTGATGGTGTGTGAAGTTAGTGAGCCAAATGGAGTTGTTCTCCCACAAGAACCACTCGGCTGATCCTTCTTCAATATGCCCTTCACCAACATGCAGTGTTTCCTTGATTGAATTAGCTCTCACACCAATATTTGCGTCTAGAGCCTTTGCATTGAGGGCTATCTGAAAACGGCTGTGGCGCTGAAGTTGCCTGTGAATGTGGAGTTGGTGGCATGTGAAACCCGCATGTGGAGCATTCGTTTGTGTGGGATGCTGACCAAGCTTCATTTCAGTCCTAGGCACACTAAGAGCACTAAGCATAGAGTGTGAAAACTGAGTTTCCTTGAGAGCTGCTTGGAAGCCTGATGGTGTGTGAAGTTAGTGAGCCAAATGGAGTTGTTCTCCCACAAGAACCACTCGGCTGATCCTTCTTCAATATGCCCTTCACCAACATGCAGTGTTTCCTTGATTGAATTAGCTCTCACACCAATATTTGCGTCTAGAGCCTTTGCATTGAGGGCTATCTGAAAACGGCTGTGGCGCTGAAGTTGCCTGTGAATGTGGAGTTGGTGGCATGTGAAACCCGCATGTGGAGCATTCGTTTGTGTGGGATGCTCTACCAGGTTCATTTCAGTGCTAGCCATACAAAGGGCACTAAGCATAGAGTGTGAAAACTGAGTTTCCTTGAGAGCTGCTTGGAAGCCTGATGGTGTGTGAAGTTAGTGAGCCAAATGGAGTTGTTCTCCCACAAGAACCACTCGGCTGATCCTTCTTCAATATGCCCTTCACCAACATGCAGTGTTTCCTTGATTGAATTAGCTCTCACACCAATATTTGCGTCTAGAGCCTTTGCATTGAGGGCTATCTGAAAACGGCTGTGGCGCTGAAGTTGCCTGTGAATGTGGAGTTGGTGGCATGTGAAACCCGCATGTGGAGCATTCGTTTGTGTGGGATGCTCTACCAGGTTCATTTCAGTGCTAGCCATACAAAGGGCACTAAGCATAGAGTGTGAAAACTGAGTTTCCTTGAGAGCTGCTTGGAAGCCTGATGGTGTGTGAAGTTAGTGAGCCAAATGGAGTTGTTCTCCCACAAGAACCACTCGGCTGATCCTTCTTCAATATGCCCTTCACCAACATGCAGTGTTTCCTTGATTGAATTAGCTCTCACACCAATATTTGCGTCTAGAGCCTTTGCATTGAGGGCTATCTGAAAACGGCTGTGGCGCTGAAGTTGCCTGTGAATGTGGAGTTGGTGGCATGTGAAACCCGCATGTGGAGCATTCGTTTGTGTGGGATGCTCTCCTAGATTCATTTCAGTCCCAGGCACTCAAAGGGCACTAAGCATAGAGTGTGAAAACTGAGTTTCCTTGAGAGCTGCTTGGAAGCCTGATGGTGTGTGAAGTTAGTGAGCCAAATGGAGTTGTTCTCCCACAAGAACCACTCGGCTGATCCTTCTTCAATATGCCCTTCACCAACATGCAGTGTTTCCTTGATTGAATTAGCTCTCACACCAATATTTGCGTCTAGAGCCTTTGCATTGAGGGCTATCTGAAAACGGCTGTGGCGCTGAAGTTGCCTGTGAATGTGGAGTTGGTGGCATGTGAAACCCGCATGTGGAGCATTCGTTTGTGTGGGATGCTCTACCAGGTTCATTTCAGTCCTAGCCATACAAAGGGCACTAAGCATAGAGTGTGAAAACTGAGTTTCCTTGAGAACTGCTTGAAAGCCTGATGGTGTGTGAAGTTAGTGAGCCAAATGGAGTTGTTCTCCAAGAAGAACCACTCGGCAGATCCTTCTTCAATATGCCCTTCACCAACATGCAGTGTTTCCTTGATTGAATTAGCTCTCACACCAATATTTGCGTCTAGAGCCTTTGCATTGAGGGCTATCTGAAAACGGCTGTGGCGCTGAAGTTGCCTGTGAATGTGGAGTTGGTGGCATGTGAAACCCGCATGTGGAGCATTCGTTTGTGTGGGATGCTCTACCAGGTTCATTCCTAGATAATTCACTCAAAGGGCACTAAGCATAGAGTGTGAAAACTGAGTTTCCTTGAGAGCTGCTTGGAAGCCTGATGGTGTGTGAAGTTAGTGAGCCAAATGGAGTTGTTCTCCCACAAGAACGACTCGGCTGATCCTTCTTCAATATGCCCTTCACCAACATGCAGTGTTTCCTTGATTGAATTAGCTCTCACACCAATATTTGCGTCTAGAGCCTTTGCATTGAGGGCTATCTGAAAACGGCTGTGGCGCTGAAGTTGCCTGTGAATGTGGAGTTGGTGGCATGTGAAACCCGCATGTGGAGCATTCGTTTATGTGGGATGTTCTCCAAGATTCATTTCAGTCCCAGGCACTCAAAGCGCACTAAGCATAGAGTGTGAAAACTGAGTTTCCTTGAGAGCTGCTTGGAAGCCTGATGGTGTGTGAAGTTAGTGAGCCAAATGGAGTTGTTCTCCCACAAGAACCACTCGGCTGATCCTTCTTCAATATGCCCTTCACCAACATGCAGTGTTTCCTTGATTGAATTAGCTCTCACACCAATATTTGCGTCTAGAGCCTTTGCATTGAGGGCTATCTGAAAACGGCTGTGGCGCTGAAGTTGCCTGTGAATGTGGAGTTGGTGGCATGTGAAACCCGCATGTGGAGCATTCGTTTGTGTGGGATGCTCTACCAGGTTCATTCCTAGATAATGCACTCAAAGGGCACTAAGCATAGAGTGTGAAAACTGAGTTTCCTTGAGAGCTGCTTGGAAGCCTGATGGTGTGTGAAGTTAGTGAGCCAAATGGAGTTGTTCTCCCACAAGAACCACTCGGCTGATCCTTCTTCAATATGCCCTTCACCAACATGCAGTGTTTCCTTGATTGAATTAGCTCTCACACCAATATTTGCATCTAGAGCCTTTGCATTGAGGGCTATCTGAAAACGGCTGTGGCGCTGAAGTTGCCTGAGAATGTGGAGTTGGTGGCATGTGAAACCCGCATGTGGAGCATTCGTTTGTGTGGGATGCTGACCAAGCTTCATTTCAGTCCTAGGCACACTAAGAGCACTAAGCATAGAGTGTGAAAACTGAGTTTCCTTGAGAGCTGCTTGGAAGCCTGATGGTGTGTGAAGTTAGTGAGCCAAATGGAGTTGTTCTCCCACAAGAACCACTCGGCAGATCCTTCTTCAATATGCCCTTCACCAACATGCAGTGTTTCCTTGATTGAATTAGCTCTCACACCAATATTTGCGTCTAGAGCCTTTGCATTGAGGGCTATCTGAAAACGGCTGTGGCGCTGAAGTTGCCTGTGAATGTGGAGTTGGTGGCATGTGAAACCCGCATGTGGAGCATTCGCTTGTGTGGGATGCTCTACCAGGTTCATTCCTAGATAATGCACTCAAAGGGCACTAAGCATAGAGTGTGAAAACTGAGTTTCCTTGAGAGCTGCTTGGAAGCCTGATGGTGTGTGAAGTTAGTGAGCCAAATGGAGTTGTTCTCCCACAAGAACCACTCGGCTGATCCTTCTTCAATATGCCCTTCACCAACATGCAGTGTTTCCTTGATTGAATTAGCTCTCACACCAATATTTGCGTCTAGAGCCTTTGCATTGAGGGCTATCTGAAAACGGCTGTGGCGCTGAAGTTGCCTGTGAATGTGGAGTTGGTGGCATGTGAAACCCGCATGTGGAGCATTCGTTTGTGTGGGATGCTCTACCAGGTTCATTCCTAGATAATGCACTCAAAGGGCACTAAGCATAGAGTGTGAAAACTGAGTTTCCTTGAGAGCTGCTTGGAAGCCTGATGGTGTGTGAAGTTAGTGAGCCAAATGGAGTTGTTCTCCCACAAGAACCACTCTGCTGATCCTTCTTCAATATGCCCTTCACCAACATGCAGTGTTTCCTTGATTGAATTAGCTCTCACACCAATATTTGCTTCTAGAGCCTTTGCATTGAGGGCTATCTGAAAACGGCTGTGGCGCTGAAGTTGCCTGAGAATGTGGAGTTGGTGGCATGTGAAACTCGCATGTGGAGCATTCGTTTGTGTGGGATGCTGACCAAGCTTCATTTCAGTCCTAGGCACACTAAGAGCACTAAGCATAGAGTGTGAAAACTGAGTTTCCTTGAGAGCTGCTTGGAAGCCTGATGGTGTGTGAAGTTAGTGAGCCAAATGGAGTTGTTCTCCCACAAGAACCACTCGGCTGATCCTTCTTCAATATGCCCTTCACCAACATGCAGTGTTTCCTTGATTGAATTAGCTCTCACACCAATATTTGCGTCTAGAGCCTTTGCATTGAGGGCTATCTGAAAACGGCTGTGGCGCTGAAGTTGCCTGTGAATGTGGAGTTGGTGGCATGTGAAACCCGCATGTGGAGCATTCGTTTATGTGGGATGCTCTCCAAGATTCATTTCAGTCCCAGGCACTCAAAGCGCACTAAGCATAGAGTGTGAAAACTGAGTTTCCTTGAGAGCTGCTTGGAAGCCTGATGGTGTGTGAAGTTAGTGAGCCAAATGGAGTTGTTCTCCCACAAGAACCACTCGGCTGATCCTTCTTCAATATGCCCTTCACCAACATGCAGTGTTTCCTTGATTGAATTAGCTCTCACACCAATATTTGCGTCTAGAGCCTTTGCATTGAGGGCTATCTGAAAACGGCTGTGGCGCTGAAGTTGCCTGTGAATGTGGAGTTGGTGGCATGTGAAACCCGCATGTGGAGCATTCGTTTGTGTGGGATGCTCTACCAGGTTCATTTCAGTGCTAGCCATACAAAGGGAACTAAGCATAGAATGTGAAAACTGAGTTTCCTTGAGAGCTGCTTGGAAGCCTGATGGTGTGTGAAGTTAGTGAGCCAAATGGAGTTGTTCTCCCACAAGAACCACTCGGCTGATCCTTCTTCAATATGCCCTTCACCAACATGCAGTGTTTCCTTGATTGAATTAGCTCTCACACCAATATTTGCGTCTAGAGCCTTTGCATTGAGGGCTATCTGAAAACGGCTGTGGCGTTGAAGTTGCCTGTGAATGTGGAGTTGGTGGCATGTGAAACCCGCATGTGGAGCATTCGTTTATGTGGGATGCTCTCCTAGATTCATTTCAGTCCCAGGCACTCAAAGGGCACTAAGCATAGAGTGTGAAAACTGAGTTTCCTTGAGAGCTGCTTGGAAGCCTGATGGTGTGTGAAGTTAGTGAGCCAAATGGAGTTGTTCTCCCACAAGAACCACTCGGCTGATCCTTCTTCAATATGCCCTTCACCAACATGCAGTGTTTCCTTGATTGAATTAGCTCTCACACCAATATTTGCGTCTAGAGCCTTTGCATTGAGGGCTATCTGAAAACGGCTGTGGCGCTGAAGTTGCCTGTGAATGTGGAGTTGGTGGCATGTGAAACCCGCATGTGGAGCATTCGTTTGTGTGCGATGCTCTACCAGGTTCATTTCAGTCCTAGCCATACAAAGGGCACTAAGCATAGAGTGTGAAAACTGAGTTTCCTTGAGAACTGCTTGAAAGCCTGATGGTGTGTGAAGTTAGTGAGCCAAATGGAGTTGTTCTCCAACAAGAACCACTCGGCAGATCCTTCTTCAATATGCCCTTCACCAACATGCAGTGTTTCCTTGATTGAATTAGCTCTCACACCAATATTTGCGTCTAGAGCCTTTGCATTGAGGGCTATCTGAAAACGGCTGTGGCGCTGAAGTTGCCTGTGAATGTGGAGTTGGTGGCATGTGAAACCCGCATGTGGAGCATTCGTTTGTGTGGGATGCTCTACCAGGTTCATTCCTAGATAATTCACTCAAAGGGCACTAAGCATAGAGTGTGAAAACTGAGTTTCCTTGAGAGCTGCTTGGAAGCCTGATGGTGTGTGAAGTTAGTGAGCCAAATGGAGTTGTTCTCCCACAAGAACCACTCGGCTGATCCTTCTTCAATATGCCCTTCACCAACATGCAGTGTTTCCTTGATTGAATTAGCTCTCACACCAATATTTGCATCTAGAGCCTTTGCATTGAGGGCTATCTGAAAACGGCTGTGGCGCTGAAGTTGCCTGAGAATGTGGAGTTGGTGGCATGTGAAACCCGCATGTGGAGCATTCGTTTGTGTGGGATGCTGACCAAGCTTCATTTCAGTCCTAGGCACACTAAGAGCACTAAGCATAGAGTGTGAAAACTGAGTTTCCTTGAGAGCTGCTTGGAAGCCTGATGGTGTGTGAAGTTAGTGAGCCAAATGGAGTTGTTCTCCCACAAGAACCACTCGGCAGATCCTTCTTCAATATGCCCTTCAACAACATGCAGTGTTTCCTTGATTGAATTAGCTCTCACACCAATATTTGCGTCTAGAGCCTTTGCATTGAGGGCTATCTGAAAACGGCTGTGGCGCTGAAGTTGCCTGTGAATGTGGAGTTGGTGGCATGTGAAACCCGCATGTGGAGCATTCGTTTGTGTGGATGCTCTACCAGGTTCATTCCTAGATAATGCACTCAAAGGGCACTAAGCATAGAGTGTGAAAACTGAGTTTCCTTGAGAGCTGCTTGGAAGCCTGATGGTGTGTGAAGTTAGTGAGCCAAATGGAGTTGTTCTCCCACAAGAACCACTCGGCTGATCCTTCTTCAATATGCCCTTCACCAACATGCAGTGTTTCCTTGATTGAATTAGCTCTCACACCAATATTTGCGTCTAGAGCCTTTGCATTGAGGGCTATCTGAAAACGGCTGTGGCGCTGAAGTTGCCTGTGAATGTGGAGTTGGTGGCATGTGAAACCCGCATGTGGAGCATTCGTTTGTGTGGGATGCTCTACCAGGTTCATTCCTAGATAATGCACGCAAAGGGCACTAAGCATAGAGTGTGAAAACTGAGTTTCCTTGAGAGCTGCTTGGAAGCCTGATGGTGTGTGAAGTTAGTGAGCCAAATGGAGTTGTTCTCCCACAAGAACCACTCTGCTGATCCTTCTTCAATATGCCCTTCACCAACATGCAGTGTTTCCTTGATTGAATTAGCTCTCACACCAATATTTGCTTCTAGAGCCTTTGCATTGAGGGCTATCTGAAAACGGCTGTGGCGCTGAAGTTGCCTGAGAATGAGGAGTTGGTGGCATGTGAAACCCGCATGTGGAGCATTCGTTTGTGTGGGATGCTGACCAAGCTTCATTTCAGTCCTAGGCACACTAAGAGCACTAAGCATAGAGTGTGAAAACTGAGTTTCCTTGAGAGCTGCTTGGAAGCCTGATGGTGTGTGAAGTTAGTGAGCCAAATGGAGTTGTTCTCCACAAGAACCACTCGGCAGATCCTTCTTCAATATGCCCTTCACCAACATGCAGTGTTTCCTTGATTGAATTAGCTCTCACACCAATATTTGCGTCTAGAGCCTTTGCATTGAGGGCTATCTGAAAACGGCTGTGGCGCTGAAGTTGCCTGTGAATGTGGAGTTGGTGGCATGTGAAACCCGCATGTGGAGCATTCGTTTGTGTGGGATGATCTACCAGGTTCATTCCTAGATAATGCACTCAAAGGGCACTAAGCATAGAGTGTGAAAACTGAGTTTCCTTGAGAGCTGCTTGGAAGCCTGATGGTGTGTGAAGTTAGTGAGCCAAATGGAGTTGTTCTCCCACAAGAACCACTCGGCTGATCCTTCTTCAATATGCCCTTCACCAACATGCAGTGTTTCCTTGATTGAATTAGCTCTCACACCAATATTTGCGTCTAGAGCCTTTGCATTGAGGGCTATCTGAAAACGGCTGTGGCGCTGAAGTTGCCTGTGAATGTGGAGTTGGTGGCATGTGAAACCCGCATGTGGAGCATTCGTTTATGTGGGATGCTCTCCAAGATTCATTTCAGTCCCAGGCACTCAAAGCGCACTAAGCATAGAGTGTGAAAACTGAGTTTCCTTGAGAGCTGCTTGGAAGCCTGATGGTGTGTGAAGTTAGTGAGCCAAATGGAGTTGTTCTCCCACAAGAACCACTCGGCTGATCCTTCTTCAATATGCCCTTCACCAACATGCAGTGTTTCCTTGATTGAATTAGCTCTCACACCAATATTTGCGTCTAGAGCCTTTGCATTGAGGGCTATCTGAAAACGGCTGTGGCGCTGAAGTTGCCTGAGAATGTGGAGTTGGTGGCATGTGAAACCCGCATGTGGAGCATTCGTTTGTGTGGGATGCTCTACCAGGTTCATTTCAGTGCTAGCCATACAAAGGGAACTAAGCATAGAGTGTGAAAACTGAGTTTCCTTGAGAGCTGCTTGGAAGCCTGATGGTGTGTGAAGTTAGTGAGCCAAATGGAGTTGTTCTCCCACAAGAACCACTCGGCTGATCCTTCTTCAATATGCCCTTCACCAACATGCAGTGTTTCCTTGATTGAATTAGCTCTCACACCAATATTTGCGTCTAGAGCCTTTGCATTGAGGGCTATCTGAAAACGGCTGTGGCGTTGAAGTTGCCTGTGAATGTGGAGTTGGTGGCATGTGAAACCCGCATGTGGAGCATTCGTTTATGTGGGATGCTCTCCTAGATTCATTTCAGTCCCAGGCACTCAAAGGGCACTAAGCATAGAGTGTGAAAACTGAGTTTCCTTGAGAGCTGCTTGGAAGCCTGATGGTGTGTGAAGTTAGTGAGCCAAATGGAGTTGTTCTCCCACAAGAACCACTCGGCTGATCCTTCTTCAATATGCCCTTCACCAACATGCAGTGTTTCCTTGATTGAATTAGCTCTCACACCAATATTTGCGTCTAGAGCCTTTGCATTGAGGGCTATCTGAAAACGGCTGTGGCGCTGAAGTTGCCTGTGAATGTGGAGTTGGTGGCATGTGAAACCCGCATGTGGAGCATTCGTTTGTGTGCGATGCTCTACCAGGTTCATTTCAGTCCTAGCCATACAAAGGGCACTAAGCATAGAGTGTGAAAACTGAGTTTCCTTGAGAACTGCTTGAAAGCCTGATGGTGTGTGAAGTTAGTGAGCCAAATGGAGTTGTTCTCCAACAAGAACCACTCGGCAGATCCTTCTTCAATATGCCCTTCACCAACATGCAGTGTTTCCTTGATTGAATTAGCTCTCACACCAATATTTGCGTCTAGAGCCTTTGCATTGAGGGCTATCTGAAAATGGCTGTGGCGCTGAAGTTGCCTGTGAATGTGGAGTTGGTGGCATGTGAAACCCGCATGTGGAGCATTCGTTTGTGTGGGATGCTCTACCAGGTTCATTCCTAGATAATGCACTCAAAGGGCACTAAGCATAGAGTGTGAAAACTGAGTTTCCTTGAGAGCTGCTTGGAAGCCTGATGGTGTGTGAAGTTAGTGAGCCAAATGGAGTTGTTCTCCCACAAGAACCACTCGGCTGATCCTTCTTCAATATGCCCTTCACCAACATGCAGTGTTTCCTTGATTGAATTAGCTCTCACACCAATATTTGCGTCTAGAGCCTTTGCATTGAGGGCTATCTGAAAACGGCTGTGGCGCTGAAGTTGCCTGTGAATGTGGAGTTGGTGGCATGTGAAACCCGCATGTGGAGCATTCGTTTGTGTGGGATGCTCTACCAGGTTCATTTCAGTCGTAGCCAAAGAAGGGCACTAAGCATAGAGTGTGAAAACTGAGTTTCCTTGAGAGCTGCTTGGAAGCCTGATGGTGTGTGAAGTTAGTGAGCCAAATGGAGTTGTTCTCCCACAAGAACCACTCGGCTGATCCTTCTTCAATATGCCCTTCACCAACATGCAGTGTTTCCTTGATTGAATTAGCTCTCACACCAATATTTGCGTCTAGAGCCTTTGCATTGAGGGCTATCTGAAAACGGCTGTGGCGTTGAAGTTGCCTGTGAATGTGGAGTTGGTGGCATGTGAAACCCGCATGTGGAGCATTCGTTTATGTGGGATGCTCTCCTAGATTCATTTCAGTCCCAGGCACTCAAAGGGCACTAAGCATAGAGTGTGAAAACTGAGTTTCCTTGAGAGCTGCTTGGAAGCCTGATGGTGTGTGAAGTTAGTGAGCCAAATGGAGTTGTTCTCCCACAAGAACCACTCGGCTGATCCTTCTTCAATATGCCCTTCACCAACATGCAGTGTTTCCTTGATTGAATTAGCTCTCACACCAATATTTGCGTCTAGAGCCTTTGCATTGAGGGCTATCTGAAAACGGCTGTGGCGCTGAAGTTGCCTGTGAATGTGGAGTTGGTGGCATGTGAAACCCGCATGTGGAGCATTCGTTTGTGTGCGATGCTCTACCAGGTTCATTTCAGTCCTAGCCATACAAAGGGCACTAAGCATAGAGTGTGAAAACTGAGTTTCCTTGAGAACTGCTTGAAAGCCTGATGGTGTGTGAAGTTAGTGAGCCAAATGGAGTTGTTCTCCAACAAGAACCACTCGGCAGATCCTTCTTCAATATGCCCTTCACCAACATGCAGTGTTTCCTTGATTGAATTAGCTCTCACACCAATATTTGCGTCTAGAGCCTTTGCATTGAGGGCTATCTGAAAATGGCTGTGGCGCTGAAGTTGCCTGTGAATGTGGAGTTGGTGGCATGTGAAACCCGCATGTGGAGCATTCGTTTGTGTGGGATGCTCTACCAGGTTCATTCCTAGATAATGCACTCAAAGGGCACTAAGCATAGAGTGTGAAAACTGAGTTTCCTTGAGAGCTGCTTGGAAGCCTGATGGTGTGTGAAGTTAGTGAGCCAAATGGAGTTGTTCTCCCACAAGAACCACTCGGCTGATCCTTCTTCAATATGCCCTTCACCAACATGCAGTGTTTCCTTGATTGAATTAGCTCTCACACCGATATTTGCGTCTAGAGCCTTTGCATTGAGGGCTATCTGAAAACGGCTGTGGCGCTGAAGTTGCCTGTGAATGTGGAGTTGGTGGCATGTGAAACCCGCATGTGGAGCATTCGTTTGTGTGGGATGCTCTACCAGGTTCATTTCAGTCGTAGCCAAAGAAAGGGCACTAAGCATAGAGTGTGAAAACTGAGTTTCCTTGAGAGCTGCTTGGAAGCCTGATGGTGTGTGAAGTTAGTGAGCCAAATGGAGTTGTTCTCCCACAAGAACCACTCGGCTGATCCTTCTTCAATATGCCCTTCACCAACATGCAGTGTTGCCTTGATTGAATTAGCTCTCACACCAATATTTGCGTCTAGAGCCTTTGCATTGAGGGCTATCTGAAAACGGCTGTGGCGCTGAAGTTGCCTGTGAATGTGGAGTTGGTGGCATGTGAAACCCGCATGTGGAGCATTCGTTTGTGTGCGATGCTCTACCAGGTTCATTTCAGTCCTAGCCATACAAAGGGCACTAAGCATAGAGTGTGAAAACTGAGTTTCCTTGAGAACTGCTTGAAAGCCTGATGGTGTGTGAAGTTAGTGAGCCAAATGGAGTTGTTCTCCAACAAGAACCACTCGGCAGATCCTTCTTCAATATGCCCTTCACCAACATGCAGTGTTTCCTTGATTGAATTAGCTCTCACACCAATATTTGCGTCTAGAGCCTTTGCATTGAGGGCTATCTGAAAACGGCTGTGGCGCTGAAGTTGCCTGTGAATGTGGAGTTGGTGGCATGTGAAACCCGCATGTGGAGCATTCGTTTGTGTGGGATGCTCTACAGGTTCATTCCTAGATAATTCACTCAAAGGGCACTAAGCATAGAGTGTGAAAACTGAGTTTCCTTGAGAGCTGCTTGGAAGCCTGATGGTGTGTGAAGTTAGTGAGCCAAATGGAGTTGTTCTCCCACAAGAACGACTCGGCTGATCCTTCTTCAATATGCCCTTCACCAACATGCAGTGTTTTCTTGATTGAATTAGCTCTCACACCGATATTTGCGTCTAGAGCCTTTGCATTGAGGGCTATCTGAAAACGGCTGTGGCGCTGAAGTTGCCTGTGAATGTGGAGTTGCTGGCATGTGAAACCCGCATGTGGAGCATTCGTTTGTGTGGGATGCTCTCCAAGATTCATTTCAGTCCCAGGCACTCAAAGCGCACTAAGCATAGAGTGTGAAAACTGAGTTTCCTTGAGAGCTGCTTGGAAGCCTGATGGTGTGTGAAGTTAGTGAGCCAAATGGAGTTGTTCTCCCACAAGAACCACTCGGCTGATCCTTCTTCAATATGCCCTTCACCAAA